>NC_081552.1:256216657-256248726 GCF_963082655.1 Stomoxys calcitrans | reverse complement strand
TTTTACTCGCACATAGCTTTCATTTGTGTCCCATATTGCCATGGTCGGTAAATATGTCCGTTCTATAGGGCTTTTGGGGGTTGGGGTGGTCCCCCAAACAATTGGGCCGATAATTGGATATCAGAGATGTGTTCTAATCTTAAATACCTTTCATTTGAGTCCCATATTGTTGTGATTGGTGTACATATATATTTGATAGGTTTTAGGGTGGGGCAGCCCCCCTAGGTACCTCATCCGAAATTTGGATACCAAATTTTTATTTTTAGGGTACTATAAGGGAGCACACAAAATTTCGTTTAATTTGCACCACCCATCTCCGAGATCTGGCGTTTCTGAAAACTAGGGTAAGGGGGAGGGTCCGCTCCCCCTTCAGATATCAAAAAATGTAGTACCCTATTTTCACCACGGGATCATTATGCACCATCAGTAAAAACAACAAAAAAACAAACACAAATTGATTTTTATACCCTCCACCATAAGATGGGGGGTATACTAATTTCGTCATTCTGTTTGTAACTACTCAAAACAATCGTCTGAGACCCCATAAAGTAAAGGGTGATTTTTTTGAGGTTAGGATTTTCATGCATTAGTATTTGACAGATCACGTGGGATTTCAGACATGGTGTCAAAGAGAAAGATGCTCAGTATGCTTTGACATTTCATCATGAATAGACTTACTAACGAGCAACGCTTGCAAATCATTGAATTTTATTACCAAAATCAGTGTTCGGTTCGAAATGTGTTCAAATTTTGACAAATTTTGTTCAGCGATGAGGCTCATTTCTGGTTGAATGGCTACGTAAATAAGCAAAATTGCCGCATTTGGAGTGAAGAGCAACCAGAAGCCAGCTGAATTTATTTTTTTTAAATTTTTTAAATTTTTAGCAGAATCCATGGTGGTGGTTACCAAGATTCATGGCGGTGGTTCCCAAGAATTCTAAAAAAGTTTTTGAATTAAATTTTTTTAAAACATTTTTTCTTTGCACAGAGTTAGAGTCGAGATAATTTTCTCGATTCCGAAGTTCCAATAAAACATAACCCCTAAGACTAATTTGTCAGGTATATTCTCCGAAAAAAAGCTCCCACAAAAGTAATGATAGGCATGGATGGCTTCAGTCAATCAATCCTCCTACCATTTACTTTTGAAATTGAACTTTTGATTTAAAGGGAATCCCCCGGGGCATTGTCCACAATGGTTGATTTCAACATTACAATTCCTTTCACATTTAAATTACTTTTAGCGTTTGCATGCCCATTTAATGTCATTATCAAATTCGTATTGTGTGTCTATATCTGTGTGTGTGTGTGTGTGTGTGTGGTCAATATAATTGTGCAATTATTCGTGCATTGATAGTGTTTTTATACCCTCCACCATAAGATGGGGGGTATACTAATTTCGTCATTCTGTTTGTAACTACTCGAAATATTCGTCTGAGACCCCATAAAGTAGATATATTCTTGATCGTCGTGAAATTTTATGTCGATCTAGCCATGTCCGTCCGTCTGTCCGTCCGTCCGTCCGTCCGTCCGTCCGTCCGTCCGTCCGTCCGTCTGTCTGTCGAAAGCACGCTAACTTCCGAAGGAGTAAAGCTAGCCGCTTGAAATTTTGCACAAATACTTCTTATTAGTGTAGGTCGGTTGGTATTGTAAATGGGCCATATCGGTCCATGTTTTGATATAGCTGCCATATAAACCGATCTTGGGTCTTGACTTCTTGAGCCTCTAGAGTGCGCAATTCTTATCCGATTGGGATGAAATTTTGCACGACGTGTTTTGTTATAACATCCAACAACTGTGATAAGTATGGTTCAAATCGGTCCATAACCTGATATAGCTGCCATATAAACCGATCTTGGGTCTTGACTTCTTGAGCCTCTAGAGTGCGCAATTCTTATCCGATTGGAATGAAATTTTGCACGACGTGTTTTGTTATGATATCCAACAACTGTGCCAAGTATGGTTCAAATCGGTCCATAACCTGATATAGCTGCCATATAAACCGATCTTGGGTCTTGACTTCTTGAGCCTCTAGAGTGCGCAATTCTTATCCGATTGGGATGAAATTTTGCACGACGTGTTTTGTTATAACATCCAACAACTGTGATAAGTATGGTTCAAATCGGTCCATAACCTGATATAGCTGCCATATAAACCGATCTTGGGTCTTGACTTCTTGAGCCTCTAGAGGGCGCAATTCTTATCCGATCAGAATGAATTTTTGCACGACGTGTTTTGTTACGATATCCAACAACTGTGCCAAGTATGGTTCAAATCGGTTCATAACCTGATATAGCTGTCATATAAACCGATCTTGGGTCTTGACTTCTTGAGCCTCTAGAGGGCGCAATTCTTATCCAATTTGAATGAATTTTGGCACGTAGTATTTTGTTATGATATCCAACAACTGTGCCAAATATGGTTCAAATCGGTTCATAACCTGATATAGCTGCCATATAAACCGATCTGGGATCTTGACTTCTTGAGCCTCTAGAGGTCGCAATTATTATCCGATTTGCCTGAAATTTTGTACGACGGATTCTCTCATGACCATTAACATACGTGTTTATTATGGTCTGAATCGGTTTATAGCCTGATATAGCTCCCATATAAATCGATCTCTCTATTTTACTTCTTGAGCCCACAAAGGGCGCAATTCTTATTCGAATTAGCTGACATTTTACACAGGTCTCCAACATATAATTTAATTGTGGTCCAAACCGGACCATATCTTGATATCGCTCTAATAGCAGAGCAAATCTTTTCTTACATCCTTTTTTTGCCTAAGAAGAGATGCCGGGAAAAGAACTCGACATATGCGATCCATGGTGGAGGGTATATAAGATTCGGCCCGGCCGAACTTAGCACGCTTTTACTTGTTTTTTATTTCGTTGTTCAGTCCAACCATTCCAAGTGATATTATCTTTTGCCATAAGACGACTATTTGTGGTACATTCTTGCATCCAAAATAACAATGGCAAATCGTGCAAATACAACAAAATATTCCAATTCATTTGCAATAAATTTAAAATCCAATTACGCGCTCCATTTGTTTGAGTATCTTACAAATGGTGTGTGTGTGTGTGTCTGTGTGTGCAATATTTTCTATTGTGTATCCGTGTAGACCCCTCCCCAGTTAGTCGCTGGCTTTCTGTTATAGAAAAGCTTCCAATGTTGCTTGCTACGTGCATTGTTATAGTGGCTAATAATCTGAAGAGCTTTATGGTACATTGGCCATAATGACAATGGCTTCCAACAATGCAATAGTTGCCTGTGATCAGTAATGTCTGCCAATGCAGGCCCTGCATAGAGTTTGGTTTAATGTGTGTAAGTGTGTGCTGGTTTTGTAGCGCCATTTGCGTTTAATGAATTTAATGTTCTGTGAATAGTTTTTTTCAAAAGTATTTTGCAATTATTATTAAATCACTGATTATGATGGAAGATTGTGCTTGTAGAATATACATGTATACCCTACACCACTACTGTGGTACAGGCTCAAGTAGTCCAGATCCCAGATTGGTTTACATGGCAGCTATATCAGGTTATGGAGCGATTTCAACCATACTCAGCACAGTTGTTGGAAGTCATAATCAAGCATCTCATGCAAAATTTCAGCCAAATCGGATGAGAATTGCGCACTGTAGACGCTCAAGAAATCCAGATCCCAGATTGGTTTACATGGCAGCTATATCAGGTTATGGAGCGATTTCAACCATACTCAGCAGAGTTGTTGGAAGTCACAATAAAACACGCCACGCAAAATTTCAGTCAAATAGGATAAGGATTGTGCACTGTAGACGCCCAAGAAGTCAAAATCCCAGATCGGTTTATATGGCAGCTATATCGGGTTATGGACCGATTTCAACCATACTCAGCAGACTTGTTGGAAGTCATAACAAAACACGTCACGCAAAATTTCAGCCAAATCGGATGAGAATTGCGCACTCTAGAGGCTCAAGAAATCAAGACCCCAAAATCGGTTTATATGGCAGCTATATCAGATTATGGACCGATTTCAACTTTTCTCAACACAAATGTTGAAAGTCATTAGAAAACACGTCACGCAAAATATCAGCCAAATCGAATGAGAATTGGGCACTCTAGAGGCTCAAGAAATCAAGATCCCAGATAGGTTTATATGGCAGTTATATCAGGTTAGGGACCGATTTCAACCATACTCAGCACAGTTTTTGGATGTCATAATAAAGCATATCATGATAAATTTCAGCCAAATCAGATGAGAATTGCGCACTGTAGACGCTCAAGAAATCCGGATCCCAGATAGGTTTATATGGCAGCTATATCAGGTTATATACCGATTTCAACCATACTCCGCACAGTTGTTGGAAGTCACAACAAAGCACGTCACACAAAATTTCAGCCAAATCGGATAAGAATTGTGCCCTCTAGCGGCTCAAGAAGTCAAGACCCCAGATTGGTTAATATGGCAGCTATATCAAAACGTGGACCGATGTAGCCCATTTACAATCCCAATAGGAATCACTAACAGGAAGTATTAGTAAAGCGTGGTTTCGACAGACAGATGGACGGACGGATGGGCATAGCTAGTTCGACTTAAAATGTCATGACGATCAAGAATATATCTACCTTATGGGGTCTTAGATGAATATTTCAAGGAGTTACAAACAGAATGACGACATTAGTATACCCCCATCTTATGGTGGAGGGTATAAAAATAAATTTGTGTTTGTTTGTAGTTTTGTTTGTTTGTTTGTTTGTTTGTTTGTGTCTTCCTTACAGACTCAGAAACGGCTGAATTGATTTCTTGAAATTTTCACTGATGGTGCATAATCATCCCGTGGTGAAAATGGGGTACTAAATTTTTTTATATTTGAAGGGGGAGCGGACCCTCCCCCTTACCCTAATTTTCAGAAACGCCAGATCTCGGTGAAGGGTGGTGCAATTTAAACAAAATTTTGTGTGCTCCCATATAGTAACCTAAAAACAAAAATTTGGTTTCCATATTTCGGATGGGGTACCCAGGGGGGGGGGGGGGGGTGCCCCACCCTAAAACCTACCAAACATATATTTATACTAATCACGACAATATGGGACTCAAATGAAAGGTATTTAAGACTAGAACACATATCTGATATCCAATTGTCGGACCAAGTGCTAGGGGGACCACCCCAAGCCCCAAAACACCCCTAAATCGGACATATTTACCGACCATGACAATATGGGACTCAAATGAAAGGTATGTGCGAGTAAAATACGAATCTGATGTTCAAATTTGGGACAAAGTTTCTTGGGGACCACCCCAATCCCCAAAACAACGCTAAATCGGACAAATTTACCGACCATGGACCAAGGTACTTGCGAGTAGAATACGAATCTGACGTCCAAATGTCGGACCACGTTTCTGGGGGTCCACCCCTTTCCCAAAACACCCCCCAGACAGGTCTTTTTTACTCACCATGGCACTTAAATAAAAGGTATTTGAGTGTAGAATACATATCTGGTATACAGATGTGGGACGACGTGTTTGAGGGCCCGCTTTTCCCTGAGAACCACCCCCCAAAAAAGACAAATTTACGACCATAGCAATATGGTACTCAAATTAAAGGTCTTTGGATGTAAAGCACGAATCTGATATCAATGTTCGGGAAAAGTGTCTATGGGGAGTATTTTCTGACCATTGCAATATGAGACTCAAATAGGAGGTATTTTAGAGTAGAACACGAATCTGAGATATATTTTCAAGGCCAACTCACTGAGTGGCCTCCCATCCCCCAAAACACCCCCCAAGCCGGTCATGGTTGCCGACTATGGAAATATGGGGCTCAAATTTAAGGTATGTGGGAGTAGACCACATATCTGATATCAACATTAGGGGGCCACCATAACAAACCTCAAGTAGGACGTATTTGTTCACCAAGACAATTTGGTTCTTAAAGACAGTGGAACTAAATATTCATAGTTTTTAGGGCCAATACCCCAAACCGGACATATTTGCTGACTTTTGCAATAAGGAGTTTAAATGAGATTAGAAAACGAATTTGATATCCGATTTTGAGGACAATGGCAATATGGGGTTCAAGTAAACGATATATAAATGAGAATAGAACACGTTGGTGATATATTTTCCGGGCTTAGTGTTTGGGGGACCACCCCTATCCCCAAAACACCCCTAAATCGTGCATATTTACCGACCATGACAATGTGGGGCTTAAATGAAAGATATTGGGCGTTAGAGCAAGAATTGATACCCACTTTCGGGGCCAATTTTCTTGGGCTCTACCCCTTCCCCAAAATACCCCACAAACAGCAATTTTTTAGTGACCATCACAATATGGGGCTCAAATAAAGGCATTTGGGAGTAGAATACGAATTTGATATCCAAATGTAGGACCATGTATTTAGGGCATCACCCCTTCCCCAAAACTCCCCCCAAAGGGATAAAATTTTTCGACCATGCCATTATGTGGCTCAAATGAAAGGTATTTGAGAATAGAAAACGAATTTGATAACCTATTTTAGAGCCATGTTTTTGGGGGACGCCTCATCCTGTAAACTCCCCTCAAAACCAATGGCAATATGGGGTTTAAATAAATGGTATTTGAGAGAAGAGCATGAAGCTGATATTTTTTCAGGGCCACGTTTCTGGGGGACCACCTCACCCCCGAAAACACCCCTAAGTCAGACATTATGAGAATGTCGGGCTGGAGTAAAGTATTTTATGAATGGAGTACACCTTACATCAAGATTCGAGATCGGTTTATGAGGCAGCTATACCAAAACATGAACCAATTTGGCCTGTTTACAATCCCAACCGAACTACACTAGCAGGAAGTATTCGTGCAAAGTTAAAGCGCCCAGCTTTATTCCTTCGAAATTAAGCCAGCTTTTGACAGTCAGACGGGCAGACAAACGGACGGACATGGCTAAATTGATTTGGAATGTCAAGGCGATCAAAAATATGTACACTTTCTTGGGTCTCAGATCAATATTTCGATGTAATGCAAACGGAATGACGAAATTAGTATACCCACATCCTATTGTGGAGGGTATAAAAACCTTTTCTTCATGTAAAATAAGTTTAACTAAATCATTAGTTTCCATTCCCGTATGATTTTTTTTTTGCTTTCTAGTTCTTAAAACTTGTTTTTCAAAAGTTTTGTTTGCTTTCCACTAGCCAGTGTTTAACATGAAAGTTTAAACAATAAAACCTTGTTCTAATATGATAAGCGGCTTAAAATGTTGCAACATTTTTTTTATTTCTAGTTATTTGACCATGGTCGAGATGGTCTGCACCCCATGTGTTCTGGCTGTTTCGAAAAAATTTAGGGAAATTATTTTAAGCCGCTTGTTATTGTCTAGGCACAGAACAAAAAATTATGGACGTTGCAACAACAATTCGCTTTACTATATCCACTTGATTTTTGGCTAACGTTTTAGAGGGGAAACCATAAAAAAGGGATGGTATTACATTGTAGCCATCAAAATACGTTGGATATCGCCCTCATGCATTAAAAGTTGAAACAACTCAAATTTGTAGCCTTGCTTGAGTCGGTAATTAGCAATGATGTACAAGTGCATATCAAATCGTTTTTCCCGGCAAATATTATAGGCAAGCCCTACTGTTAGTTAAATCTTATAAAAAAACAAGTAAAAGCGTGCTAAGTTCGGCCGGGCCGAATCTTATATACCCTCCACCATGGATCGCATTTGTCGAGTTCTTTTCCCGGCATCTCTTCTTAGGCAAAACAAGTAAAAGCGTGCTAAGTTCGGCCGGGCCGAATCTTATATACCCTCCACCATGGATCGCATTTGTCGAGTTCTTTTCCCGGCATCTCTTCATAGGCAAAACAAGTAAAAGCGTGCTAAGTTCGGCCGGGCCGAATCTTATATACCCTCCACCATGGATCGCATTTGTCGAGTTCTTTTCCCGGCATCTCTTCTTAGGCTAAAAAGGATATAAGAAAAGAGTTGCTCTGCTATTAGAGCGATATCAAGATATGGTCCGGTTCGGACCACAATTAAATTATATGTTGGAGACCTGTATACAATTTCAGCCAATTCGTATAAGAATTGCGCCCATTGCGGCTCACGAAGTAAAATAGAGAGAACGATTTATATGGGATCTGTATCGGGCTATAGACCGATTCAGAACATAATAAACACGTTTGTTGATGGTCATGAGAGGATCCGTCGTACAAAAGTTCAGGCATATCGGATAATAATTGCGATCTCTAGGGGTCAAGAAGTCAAGATCCCAGATCGGTTTATATGGCAGCTATATCAGGTTATGAACCGATTTGAACCTTATTTGAGACAGTTGTTGAAAGTAAAAATAAAATACGTCATGCAAAATTTCAGCCAAATCGGATAGGAATTGCGCCCTCTAGAAGCTCAAGAAGTCAAATCCCCAGATCTGTTTATATGACAGCTATATCAGGTTATGGACCGATTTCAACCATACTTGGCACAGTTGTTGGACATCATAACAGAATACTTCGTGCAAAAACTCATTCAAATCGGATAAGAATTGTGCGCTCTAGAGGCTCAAGAAGTCAAGACCCAAGATCGGTTTATATGGCAGCTATATCAGGTTATGAACCGATTTAAACCATACTTGGCACAGTGTTTGGGTATCATAACAAAACAGGTCGTGCGAAATTCCATTCCAATCGGATAAGAATTGCGCCCTCTAGAGGCTCAAGAAATCAAGACCCAAGATCGGTTTATATGGCAGCTATATCAGGTTATGGACCGATTTGAACCGTACTTGGCACAGTTGTTGGATATTATAACGAAACACGTCGTGCAAAATTTCATTCTTATCGGATAAGAATTGGGCACGCTAGAGGCTCAGGAAGTCAAGACCCAAGATCGGTTTATATGGCAGCTATATCAGGTTATGAACCGATTTGAGCCATACTTGGCACAGTTGTTGCATATAATAACGAAACATGTCGTGCAAAATTTCATATCAATCGGATAAGAATTGCGCACTCTAGAGGCTCAAGAAGTCAAGACCCAAGATCGGTTTATATGGCAGCTATATCAAAACATGGACCGATATGGCCCATTTACAATACCAACCGACCTACACTAATAAGAAGTATTTGTGCAAAATTTCAAGTGGCTAGCTTTACTCCTTCGGAAGTTAGCGTGCTTTCGACAGACAGACGGACGGACGGACGGACGGACGGACGGACGGACGGACGGACGGACGGACGGACGGACGGACGGACGGACAGACGGACGGACATGGCTAGATCGACCTAAAATTTCACGACGATCAAGAATATATATACTTTATGGGGTCTCAGACGAATATTTCGAGTAGTTACAAACAGAATGACGAAATTAGTATACCCCCCATCTTATGGTGGAGGGTATAAAAAGCGTCTTGCGAAATTACAGCCAAATCGGATAGAAATTGAGCCCTCTAGAAGCTCAAGAAGTCAAGTCCCCAGATCTGTTTATATGACAGCTATATCAGGTTATGAACCGATTTGAACCATATTTGGCACAGTTGTTGGATAGCATAACAAAATACTACGTGCCAAAATTCATTCAAATTGGATAAGAATTGCGTCCTCTAGAGGCTCAAGAAGTCAAGACCCAAGATCGGTTTATATGACAGCTATATAAGGTTATGGACCGATTTGAACCATACTTGGCACAGTTGTTGGATATCATAACAAAACACGTCGTGCAAAATTTCATTCCAATCGGATGAGAATTGCGCACTCTAGAGACTCAAGAAGTCAAGACCCAAGATCGGTTTATATGGCAGCTATATCAGGTTTTGAACCGATTTAAACCATACTAAGCACAGTTGTTGGACATCATAGCAAAACACGTCATTCAAAATTTCATCCCAATCGGACGAGAATTGCGCACTCTAGAGGCTCAAGGAGTCAAGACCCGAGATCGGTTTATATGGCAGCTATATCAGGTTATGGACCGATTCGAACCATACTTGGCACAGTTATTGGACATCATAGCAAAACACGTCGTGCAAAATTTTATCCCAATCGGATAAGAATTGCGCACTCTAGAGGCTCAAGGAGTCAAGACCCGAGATCGGTTTATATGGCAGCTATATCAAAACATGGACCGATATGGCCCATTTACAATACCAACCGACCTACATTAATAAGAAGTATTTGTGCAAAATTTCAAGCGGCTAGCTTTACTCCTTCGGAAGTTAGCGTGATTTCGACAGACAGACGGACGGACGGACGGACGGATAGACGGACGGACATGGCTGGATCGACATAAAATGTCGCGACGATCACGAATACATATACTTTATGGGGTCTCAGACGAATATTTTGAGAAGTTATAAACAGAATGACAAAATAGTATACCCCCCATCCTATGGTGGAGGGTATAAAAACTAGCTGAACTGGGACCGCTCTTTCACTGATTTATGAATTCGATCAACAGGTTTAGGGTCATTTAAGTTTGGATGTTAGATGTACTCCATTCGTAAGAGACTTTATTTGAGCCCGAAATTCTCATGGCGATTATGGGAGAAAGAAGGTTTAGGGGGTGGTGTGTACACCCAGAAACGTAGTGCCGTAAGTGAGTATGCATTTCGTGATCTACTCCCAAATACCTTTCATTTGAGTGACATATTGCCTTGACCCGTGAATATGTATGTCAGATTTCTGGTTGTTTTCGGGGTGAGTTGGTTCCCAGACACTTGACCCTGAAAAAATAAATCAGCATCATGCTCTTCTCTCAAATACCGTTTATTTTAATGCCATATTGCCATTGGTGAAAGGGAAGTTTATGGGATGAGGCGTACCCCAAACCTTGGCCCCAAAATTGGTTATCATTATTGTTTTCTAATCTCAAATACCTTTCATTTGGGGGGTAAATTTGTATGCTTGGGGAAGGGGCGGTGCCCCAAATACATTGTCCCGCATTTGGATATTAGATACGTATTCTACTCCCAAATACCTTTATTTGAGCCCCATATTACGATGGTCAATAAATAATTGCTGTTTGTGGGGTGTTTTCGGGAAGAGGTATGTATTTGGATATCAGATTCGTATTCTAAGCTCAAATACTTTTACTCCATCCCCATATTACGATGGCCAAAAAAAAAAATGCTGTTTGTAGGGTGATTTTGGGAAGGAAAATTTGTCCCGAAAATTGGTATCAATTTCGTGCTCTACCCCCAATACTTTTCATTAGAACCGCACATTGACCTGGTCAGCAAACATGTCCGATTTAGGTGTATTTTGGGGAGTGGGGTTGTCCCCCAATCACTTAGCCGTGAAAATAAATCAGCATCGTGCTCTACTTTCAATGTCATTTATTTGAACCCCATATTGCCAATGAACTTAAAGTTGAAAATCAAATTAGTTTTCTCAAATTATTATTGGAAAAGTCAGCAAATATGTCCGCTTTGTGGAGAGCTTCACTCTCTTTAAGACCCAAATTGCCATGGTAAGCAAATACGTCCTATTCGGGGGTTTTTATGGGGGTGGGACGTCCCCTAGACAGTTGGTCCCGAATGTTGATATCGGATACGTGGTCTACTCCAAAATACCTTTAATTTGCGCCCCATATTTGTATAGCCGGCAAACATGTCCCGTTTGGGGGTTGTTCTGGGGCATGAAGCGACCATTCCGTGACTTTCTCTGGAAATATATATCAGCTTCATATTCTACTCTAAAGTACCTCTTATTGAAGCCCCATATTGCAATAGTCAGCAAATATTTCCTATTTGGGTGGTGTTGTGGGGGTGGGTTGGCCCCATAGACACTTTTCCCGAATATTGATACCAGATTCGTGCTTGACTTCCAAAGACGTTTCATTTGAGCCCCATATTGCTATGATCGTAAATTTGTGCCCTTTGAGGAGTGTTTTTGGGGAGGGGAGGCCTCCAAAATACTTGGTTCACACATTTGGATATCATATTCGTATTCTACACTCAAATACCTTCTATTTAACCCTCATATTCTCATGGTCAGTAAATAAGTCCTGTTTGGGGGGTGTTTTGGGAAAGGGGTGGATCACCACAAACGTGGTCCCACATTTGGATATCAGATTCGTATTCTACTCGCACATACCTTTTATTTGAGTCCCATATTGCCATGGTCGGTAAATATGTCCGATTTAGGGGTGTTTTGGGGGTTGGGGTGGTCTCCCTAGCACTTGGTTCGACAAATGGATATCAGATATATCTTCTTATCCTAAATACCTTTCATTTGAGTCCCATTGTGCCATGGTTGGTGTAAATATATGTTTGTTAGGTTTTAGGGTGGGGCGGCCCCCCTAGGTACTCCATCCGAAATTTGGATACCAAATTTTTGTGTTTAGGTTTTGATATCAGATTCGTATTCTGCTCGTAAATACCTTTCATTTGAGTCCCATATTGCCATGGTCGTAAATATGTCCGATTTAGGGGTGTTTTGGGGAAAGGGGTGGTCCCCCAAAACGCTTCATCCGACAATTGGATATCAGATATGTGTTCTACTCTTAAATACCTATCATTTAAGTCCCATATTGTCGTGATTGGATACATAGACTGGATATGGATATATAGAATATAGATTTGGTAAGTTTTGGTGGTGGGGCGGCCCCCCTAGGTACCTCATCCGAAATTTGGAGACCAAATTTTTGTTTTTAGGTTACCATAAGAGAGCACACAAAATTTGGCTTAAATTGCACCACCCATTTCCGAGATCTGGCGTTTCTGAAAATAAAAGTAAGGAGGGAGAAGCCACATTTATTATCCGATTTGGCAGAAATTTGGGACAGTGAGTTGTGTTAGGCCCTCCGACTTCCTTCGTCAATTTGGCTCAGATCGGCTCAGATTTGGATATAGCTGCCATATAGGCCGATCCTCCGATTTAGGATCTTAGGCCCATAAAAGCCACATTTATTATTCGATTTTGATGACAGTTGGGACAGTGAGTTGTGTTAGGCCCTTCGACATCCTTCTTCAATTTGACCCAGTTCGGTCCAGATTGGGATATAGCTGCCATATAGATCGATCCGCTGATTTAGGATCTTAGGCCCATAAAAGCCACATTTATTATCCGATTTTGATGACAGTTGGGACAGTGAGTTGTGTAAGGCCCTCTGACATCCTTCGTCAATTTGACTCAGATCGGTCCAGATTTAGATATAGTTGCCATATAGACCGATCCACCAATTTAGGGTTTTAGGTCCATAAAAGCCACATTTGTTATCCGATTTTGCTGAAAATTGGGGCAGTGAGTTGTGTTAGGCCCTCCAGCTTCCTTCTTTAATTTGGCCTTGATCGGTCCAGATTTGGATATAGCTGCCATATAGACCGATCCACCGATTTAGGGTTTTAGGGCCAATAAAAGCCACATTTATTATCCGATTTTGCTGAAAATTGGGGCAATGAGTTAAGTTAAGCCCCTTGACATACTTCTACAATATAGCAAAGCCATATAGACCGATCCCTCGATTTAAGGTTTTGGGCCCATAAAAGGTGCACTTATTGTCCGATGTCGCCGTAATTAGGGTCAGTGGGTTGTATTGGGACATTCGATATTTCTTCGATTTGGGCCGTATCGGTCACTGCCATATATACCGATCTCTTGATTTACGGTTTTGGGCCCGTAAAAGGCGCATTTATTGTCTGATGTGACCGAAATTTCGGACAGTGAGTTAAGTTAAGCCTCTCGATATATTTCTGCAATATAGGGGATTTTGACGAAAGGAGGTTTACATATATTCCCGAGGTGGTGGGTATCCAAAGTTTTTACCTGGTTTGGCGGAAATTGGGTAAATCAACTCTTCACTAAATTAGAAATGAACTTGACATGTTTCTGTTGTTTATATTATGCAAAGTTGACTTATTACATTTGCCTGTGAACCGTAGGCTGAACTATTACTTGCCTCTATTGCCATACCGTAGGTGAGACAATCAATTGTTGTCACCAGTCTCTCTACACCTGCTCTTGCTAGTATGCAACAAACTTTAGCAATGACTGCAAAAACGGATTCTGCTAAAGCCTCTGTTCAACAACTTTTTTGACTTGTTTGTGTATGCGTTGTTTTTTTTTCTCTGTGGGGTTTTCATCAACGATAAATGCAGCCAACCAAAAAGTTGTTAAATACCCAAACCTCCTTTGCATGGCTAATGCTTATGCTTAGGTCCAAGAGAGCTATGTATTTATGTGTGTGTATGAATTTGGCAATTGTTGCTATGGCGATTAGTCCATGGTTGCAAAAACTGTGTTCATAAGCGCTTAATTGGTTCTAAAGGCATTTAGGTACTCTTGTTGAGAATTTCAATTTTTTCCATGTTTAAATCAATTAAAAAGGCGTTAAGTTCGGCCGGGCCGAACTTTGGATACCCACCACCTCGGGTATATATGTAAAGCACTTTTCGTCCAAATCCGGTGAAAAAGGCATACCTTAAGCTCCATAGCAGCTATATCGAAATATGTTCCGATTTGGATCAAATACTTATAAGTTGAACCCGGCCCTCTCGCTGCGCCTTCTTTAACTTTATATGGAGCAAAATTTTCCTTTGAATATTTATTTTCGACAATTAAAGAGCTTTTAGTGAAATACCATACTAAGTTGACTAACAGTTTAACCATGTAAGTGCCTATATCTGAGCCCATATGGTCGTTATTGGTCGTCGAAATTAAGTTTGGATGTAAGGGGTACTCCATTCTTAAAATACTTCATAAAATACTTCAGCCTGATATTCTCATGATGTCTTATTAAGTGAAGTTTTTGGGGGTGAGGTGGTCCCCTAGATACTTGGCCCTGAAAAAATATGACCATCGTGCTCTTCTCTCACATACCATTTATTTATACCCCATATTGCCATTGGCTTAAGAGAAGTTTACAGGTTGAGGCGTCCCCCAAACACATGGACCAAGATTAGTTATCAAATTCGTTTTCTATTCTCAAATACCTTTCATTTGAGCCACATATTGCGATGGTCAGTAAAAAATTGCTGTTTGTGAGGTATTTTGGAAAAGGGGTAGAACCCCAGAAAATTGGTTCCTCAAATGAGTCTCAATTCTTGCTCTACCCCCCAATACCTTTCATTTAAACTCTACATTGACATGGTCGGAAAATATGCCCGATTTAGGGGTGTTTTGGGGATTGGAGAGGTCCCCCCAATTTTTTGCCGTGAAAAAATATCAGCAACATGCTCTATTCTCATATTTATTTGAACCCCATATTGCCATTGCCCTCAAAGTTGGATATCAAATTCGTTTTCTAATCCCATTTTAACTCCTTATTGCAAAAGTTTGCAAATATGTCCGGTTTGGGGTATTGGCCCTAAAAACTATGAATATTTAGTTCCACTGTCTTTAAGACCCAAATTGTCTTGGTGACCAAATACGTCCTATTTGGGGGTTTTATTTGAGCCTCTTATTGCAATTAGCAAATACTTACTATTTAGGTGGTATTGTGGGGTTGGGGTGGCCCCATAGACAATTTTCCCGAATATTGATATCAAATTCGTGTTTTCTCCCAAAGACCTTTCATTTGATCCCCATATTGCTATGGTCGTAAATTTGTCCCCTTTGGGGGATGTTTTTGGTGAGAGGCTGACCCCCCCCCCCCCCACAAACACTTGGTCCCATATTTGGATATCAGATTCGTATTCTACGCTCAAATACCTTTTATTTCAGCCCCATATTCCCATGGTCACTAAATAAGTCCTGTTTGGGGGGTGTTTTGGGAAAGGGTTGGACCCCCAGAAACGTGATCCCACATTTAGATATCAGATTCGTATTCTACTAGCAACTACCTTTCATTTGAGTCCCATATTGGCATGGTCGGTAAATATGTCCAATTTAGTGGTGTTTTGGGCCTTGCGGTGGTCCCCCTAGCACTTGGTCCGACAGTTGGATATCAGATACGTTTTCTTATCCTAAATACCTATCATTTGAGTCCCATAATGTCGTGATTGGTTTAAATATATGTTTGGTAGGTTTTAGGGTGGGGCAGTCCCCCTAGGTACCCCATCCGAAATTTGGATACCAAATTTTTATTTTTAGGGTACTATACACAAAATTTCGCTTAAATCGCACCACCCATCTCCGACATCTGGCGTTTCTGAAAATTAGGGTAAGGGGGAGGGTGTACTGTACTTTGTATACAAATTAACATGGACAGACGGACGGACAGACAGACAGACGGACAGACAGACGGACAGACAGACGGACAAACAGACAGACGGACAGACAGACAGACAGACAGACAGACGGACAGACAGACGGACGGACGGACGGACAGATAGACGGACAGACAGACAGACAGACAGACAGGCAGATGGACAGACGGACAGACGGACAGACAGACAGACAGACAGACAGACAGACAGACAGACAGACAGACAGACAGACAGACAGACAGACAGACAGATAGACGGACAGACAGACGGACAGACAGACGGACAGACAGACGGACAGACAGACGGACAGACAGACGGACGGACGGACAGACAGACGGAAAGACAGACGTACAGACGGACAGACAGACAGACAGACGGACAGACAGACAGACGGACAGACAGACAGACAGACAGGCAGACAGACAGACAGACAGACAGACGGACAGACAGACGGACAGACAGACAGACAGACAGACAGACAGACAGACAGGCAGACAGACAGACGGACATAGCTAAATCGAATCAGAAAGTGATTCTGAGCCTCATCAATGGGTCTATCTCTCATCCTTTTGGGTGTTACATACTAATTCACTAAGTTATAATACCCTGTACCACAGTAGTGGTATAGGGTATAAACATTTTCAGTAGTCATCCCTCTCCTAGTCGCTGGCGACACTTGTAAGCTACTAAGTTATCTAAAAATGTCTCCCCAGAGAGGTGTCCCACTAAGACACACCGTTCGGACTCGGCTGTATAAAAGAGGCTCCCCATCAACGGGCTTAAACTTGAATCGAACATCACCCATTGATATGTGAGGAGTTTGCCCCTGTTCCTTGATGGAATCTTTATGGGCAAATTAGCAATTTGTAGTCCTTTAACTTAAAAATTTTGTAGGATAAAGCTACGCAGAAGTGAGAATCCAAAAAAGCTTAAATTCAATAAAAAATTTTTAATATTTAAGCGAGTTTTTTCGTATGTCAAAAAATCGTATTGTGTTGCAATAATGTTGGTAGTTCAAGGAAAACTGCTACCCAACTTATTTGACTTTAAGTTCTACACAAGAAGAACAACAGCTTTTCTACTAACACTCTACCAAGTGCGGTGGGCTATAAAATGTTGACTTTAACCACCCCCACCATTGACCGCAATAGCTCTACACCAACATGAATTTCCAAAAAAAAAAAACCTTTTGTTTCTAGTCAAAGTCAGGCAGCCCGCTTTGGTTTTTATCGTTTGACTAAATGTTTGAATAAAACTTTTAATAAGTCTTCTCATTAGAAGAAATGCCACAAAAAAACCAAAAAAAAAAAAAAAAAATACAGAAAACTTTTCCCAACTATTGCGGAAATAACAAAAAGTTTGTTATATTTATTGGACACTGTGACAGTATTGGTGATGCCAGATCAAATAAACTTTCGGAGTATTAATTGTTTAAGTGACCTCTAGAGGAGATAAAAAGAACTTTTAATTCAATAAATTGAATTTATTGCATTGATATTTTTACGATTAGGCGGAAGTTTTTCACGTAGTGTTCTGTTATGACTTTCAACAATAGTGCTGAATCAAAATCGGCCTATAACTGGTTATAGCTTCCACATAAACCTCTCTACCGACCTGACATCTTGAGTTTAAAATTTGTATTGTTTTTTAATTTTCTGGCATCACTTTGGTTGTTTGGCTGTCTCCATTGTCTTGCCACGTTTAGTGTGTCTCCAAATTGAAAACTCCCACCGCCTGGCATAGAAACCGTAGCAGCGCTGATATACTCCTCAATGACATTAAGGACAAAGTGTCTAAATGTCGGCTGACCAAAATATAAAAAAAAGAAAGGCAGACATAATTGAAAAGATCATTAAGTTTAACATTGTGGTGCCAGACAGAATATATTTTTATTTTGAAACAAACTTTCTACTTTGGTTGGTCTAACTTCCACATAGATTTGAACAAAGTACAAGAAACAAAAAAAAAATCTATTCCAAACAACAGCAGCTGATACAAGGCCAGTAATGACAATACTTTAAGGGACATAAAAATTCATAGTAATGTAACCAATGCTTAAAGGTACGTGTGTAAAGATGTGAGAATGTCGAATGACTGAAATAGGGACATCATTTTTTACGCACCTCAAAATTTGGTGATTAATAAACTCGTGAAGCAGTAAGGCGGCTACATTAAATGTAGACCAATGATTCATTGTAAAGTGTGTTGTGACATTGATATGGGCTTTGAGTTGTGGTTGTGTTGTTAGGAAAGTTTGCAATTAGTTGATTACATTCATTACCCACCCGCCACCGATGGATGGGGGTTTTCATTCATTTTGTCATTCCGTTAGCAACATATCGAAATATGCATTTCCGATCCTATCTTCTTATATATAAAAATCAATTTGTGTTTGTTTGTGTGCTCCTTATAGACTCAGAAACGGCTGAACCGATTTTCTTAAAATTTTCACAGATGGTGCACAATGACCCCGTGATGAACATAGGGTACTAAATTTTTTGATATCTGAAGGGGGAGTGGACCCTCCCCCTTATCCTAATTTTCAGAAACGCCAGATTTCGGAGATGGGTGGTGCGATTTAAGCGAAATTTTGTGTATAGTACTCTAAAAATAAAAATTTGGTATCCAAATTTCTGGTGGTGGTACCCCACCTAGGGGGGCCGCCCCACCCTAAAACCTACCAAACATATATTTAGACCATTCACGACAATATGGGATTCAAATGAAAGGTATTTACGATAAGAAAATGTATCTGATATCCAATTGTCAAACCAAGTGCTAGGGGGACCACCCCAAGGCCCAAAACACCCCTAAATCGGACAAATTTACCAACCATGACAACATGGGACTCAAATGAAAGGTATTTGCGAGTAGAATAGGAATATGATATCCAAAATGTGGGACCACGTTTCTGGGACTTATTTACTGACCATGCGAATATGGGGCTTAAATAAAAGGTATTTGAATTTACAATACGATTCTAACATCCAAATATGGGACCAAGTGTTGGGGGGGGGGGGGGGGGGGTCGCCTCTCACCAAGAACATCCCCCAAAGGGAAAATTTACGACCATAGTAATAGGGGGCTCAAATGAAAGTTTTTTGGGAGTAAAGCACGAATCTGATATCAATATTCGCAAAAAGTGTCTATGGGGCCAACCCACACACACAAATCTAAGACGATCTAGCCATGTCCATCCGTCCGCCTGTCCGGTGTCCGTCCGCCTGTCCGTCAGCCTGTCCGTCCGCCTGTCCGTCCGCCTGTCCGTCCGCCTGTCCGTCCGCCTGTCCGTCCGCCTGTCCGTCCGCCTGTCCGTCCGCCTGTCCGTCCGCCTGTCCGTCCGCCTGTCCGTCCGCCTGTCCGTCCGCCTGTCCGTCCGCCTGTCCGTCCGCCTGTCCGTCCGCCTGTCCGTCCGCCTGTCCGTCCGCCTGTCCGTCCGCCTGTCCGTCCGCCTGTCCGTCCGCCTGTCCGTCCGCCTGTCCGTCAGCCTGTCCGTCCGCCTGTCCGTCAGCCTGTCCGTCCGCCTGTCCGTCCGCCTGTCCGTCCGCCTGTCCGTCCACCTGTCCGTCCGTCTGTCCGTCCGTCTGTCCGTCCGTCTGTCCGTCCGTCTGTCTGTTGAAATCACGCTACAGTCTTTAAAAGTAGATGTATTGAGCTGAAACGTTGCTCAGATTCTTTTTTTTTGTTCATAAGCAGGTTAAGTTCGAAGATGGGCTAAATCGGACTATATCTTGATATAGCCCCCATATAGACCGATCGGCCGATTTAGGGTCTTAGACCCATAAAAGCCACATTTTTTATCCAATTTTGCTGAAATTTGGGACAGTGAGTTGTGTTAGACCCCTCGACATCCTTCGTTAATTTTACCCAGATCAGTTCAGATTTGGTTATAGCTGCCATATAGACCGATCCTCCGATTTAGGGTCTTGGGCCCATAAAAGCCATTTTATCACCCGATTTTGCTGAAATTTGGGACAGTGAGTTGTGTTGAGCCCTCCGCCGATTTGGCACAGATCGATCCAGATTTGGATATAGCTCCCATATAGACCGATCCTCAGATAAAGGGTCTTAGGCCCATAAACGCTACATTTATTATCCGACATTGCCATAAGTTACGACAGTGAGTTGTCTTAGGCCTTTCGATATATCTCTTCAATTTGGCTCATATCCGTTCAGAGTTGATATAGCTGCCATTTAGACCGATCCCCCGATTTAAGGTCTTAGGCCCTTAAAAGCCACACTTTTTATCCAATTTTGCTGAAATTTGGGACAGTGAGTTGTGTTAGACCCCTCGACATCCTTCGTCAATTTTGCTTAGATCAGTTCAGATGTGGTTATAGCTGCCATATAGACCAATCCTCCGATTTAGGGTCTTGGGCCCATAAAAGCCATATTTATTATCCGATTTTGCTGAAATTTGGGACAGTGAGTTGTGTTAGACACCTGAACATCCTTCGTCAATTTTGTCCAGATCGGTTCAGATTTGGATATAGCTGACATATAGACCGATTTCTCGGTTTAAAGTTTTGGGGTCATAAAAGACGCATTTATTGTCCGATGTCGCTGAATTTGGAGACAGTGAGTTTCTGCGTCGTATATGGTTCAGATCGGTTTGTTTTTAGATATAGTTACTGTACTTATTAACATTTGGTGCAAATCGGAACATATTTCGTTATAACTGCTTTGGGACATAAGGTATGCAGTTTTCACCGAATTTTGATAAAAATTGGTTTAGATATATATCCGAGGTGGTGGGTATCCAAAGTTCGGCCCGGCCGAACTTAACGCCTTTTTATTTGTTAAATGTAATGTCCTTTAACTTGCTAATGTGACTGAATTCCTTATTATAATAAAGTATTAACCAAACGTTTACTGTTGAATATGTAATGATATGACAAAATCTTTAATTAATATAGTTGTTCTACAGATGCCGTTTTCTCCCATTAGCTTTGTGTCCTTGAGTCTTGTGGGAACAAGATCATAAGAAATGCATTTAATTCAATTTGTCGTACACATATGAGTGAGTGTGCATTTCGCAAATTAATAAAACTGTCATCGCCATGATTTCAATGTTCTTCTGTCTGTGCGAATTATCATCACATGAGAATAATTTAATTTTTTACGCATGCCAACCACTCCGTATAGTTGTAGTAGTATGTGTGTCAACCCATAACAACTTAGCTCACCCTATTTTCTTGCATCTGCAAATTTTAATGCACTGAATTTCAAGCAATAAGTAAAAAGGCATTAAGTTCGGCGGGGTCGAACTTTGAATACCCACTACCTCAGGTATATATGTAAGCCAGGTTTCGTCATAATCTGGTCAAAAATGCATTATTTATGCCCCCATAGCAGATATATCGAAATATGGTTCGATTTGGACCGAATTCGGCACGGACATTGAGTGATATAATAAGTAAAGGGTGATTTTTTTGAGGTTATGATTTTCATGCATTAGTATTTGACAGACCACGTGGGATTTCAGACATGGTGTCAAAGAGAAAGATGCTCAGTATGCTTTGACATTTCATCATGAATAGACTTACTAACGAGCAACGCTTGCAAATCATTGAATTTTATTACCAAAATCAGTGTTCGGTTCGAAATGTGTTCAAATTTTGACAAATTTTGTTCAGCGATGAGGCTCATTTCTGGTTGAATGGCTACGTAAATAAGCAAAATTGCCGCATTTGGAGTGAAGAGCAACCAGAAGCCGTTCAAGAACTGCCCATGCATCCCGAAAAGTGCACTGTTTGGTGTGGTTTGTACGCTGGTGGAATCATTGGACCGTATTTTTTCAAAGATGCTGTTGGACGCAACGTTACGGTGAATGAACACATTTCGAACCGAACACTGATTTTGGTAATAAAATTCAATGATTTGCAAGCGTTGCTCGTTAGTAAGTCTATTCATGATGAAATGTCAAAGCATACTGAGCATCTTTCTCTTTGACACCATGTCTGAAATCCCACATGATCTGTCAAATACTAATGCATGAACAATACTAATGCAAAAACAAAAATCTGTGTTTCAGCTCAATATCTCTATTTTTATATCCTCCACCATGGGATGGGTATGGGTATACTAATTTCGTCATTCTGTTTGTAACACCTCAAAATATGAGTCTGAGGCCCCATGATCGTTATGTCATTTTAAGTCGATCTAGCCATGTCCGTCCGTCCGTCTGTCTGTCGAAAGCACTCTAACTTTCGAAGGAGTAAAGCTAGCCGCTTGAAATTTTGCACAAATACTTTTTATCAGAGTAGGTCGGTTGGGATTGTTAATGAGCCGAATCGGTTCACATTTTGATATAGCTGCCATATAAACCGATCTTGGGTCTTGACTTCTTGAGCCTCTAAAGTGCGCAATTTTTATCCGATTAGAATGAAATTTTGCACGACGTGTTTTGTTATGATATTCAACAACTATGCCAAGTATGGTTTAAATTGGTCCATAACCTGATATAGCTGTCATATAAACCGATCTTGGGTCTTGACTTCTTGAGCCTCTAGAGGGCGTAGTTCTCATCGGATTTGACTGAAATTTTGCACGTAGTGTTTTGGCAGAACTTCCAACAACTGTGTTAAGTATGGTTCAAATCGGTCCATAACCTGATATAGCGGTCATATAAACCGATCTTGGGTCTTGACTTCTTGAGCCTCTAGAGTGCACAATTCCTATCCGATTGGAATTAAATTTTGCACGAAGTATTTTGTTATGATATCCAACAACTGTGCCAAGTGTGGTTCAAATCAGTTCATAACCTGATATAGCTGTCATATAAACAGATATGGGGAGTTGACTTGAGCTTCTAGAGGGCGCTATTCCTATCCGATTTGGTTGAAATTTTGCATGACGTATTTTGTTCTTACTTTCAACTACTGCGTCGAAGTAGGTTCAAATCGGTTTATAACCTGATATAGCTGTCATATAAACCGATCTGGGATCTTTACTTCTTGAGCCTCTAGAGGGCGCAATTCTTATCCGATTTGGCAGAAATTTTGTACAACAGCTTCTCTCCGGACCTTCAACATACGTGTCTAATATGGTCTAAATCGATCATTAGCTTGATACAGCTCCCATATAAACCGATCTCCAAATTTTGCTTCTTGAGCCCCTACAAGGCACAATTCTTATTCGAATTGGCTGACATTTTACACAGGTCTCCAACATATAATTTAATTGTGCTCCAAACGGGACCATATCATGATATCGCTCTAATAGCAGAGCAAATCTTTTCTTATATCCTGTTTTGCCTTAAAAGAGATACCGCGCATAGAACTCGACAAATGTGATCCATGGTGGAGGGTATAAAAAAATTCGGCCCGGCCGAACTTAGCATGCTTTTACTTGTTGAAGACTGTAGCGTGATTTCAACACACATACGGACGGACATGGCTAGATCGTCTTAGATTTTTACGCTGATCAAGAATATATATACTTTATAGGGTCGGAAATGGATATTTCGATGTGTTGCAAATGTAATGACGAAAAGAGTATACCCCCATCTTTCGGTGGTGGGTATAAAAAAAGAATCTGTTTTAGCTCAATATCTCTATTTTTGAAGACTGTAGAGTGATTTCAACAGATAGACGGATATACGGACGGACATGGCTAGATCGTCTTCGAATTTTACGACTACAATGAATACCTTATAGGGTCGGAAATGGATATTTCGATACCCACCATGTTTCGGTGGTGGGTATAAAAAAAACGCCTTAAACTTTTACCAAAAATGAACTTCAATCCAGAATGCTAAACAAATAAAAACAGAATGAGAGTCACAAAAGTGATCCATATGGGACCATCTTTGAATTGATAGATGTCGTGCCATAGACCAATATCAAAGCCATACAAGTTTTCCTTTTTTTTACTCCATAGGGTATTGGGCTCTTCTCCGTACTAATCGAACCTTATTTTCTTAATGGTACTTTATCTCATCTTCAATGAAGTAAATAAGTTCTGAAGTTGGGCATAGACTATCTTTCGATACCTTTCACCCATTGGCGTAGTTCAAAGAAACTCTCCATTGCAAATTCTGCTGCTTTATTTCAGTGGCATATGAACACATCGACAACCACTATTCGCGCGAAAATAATTTCAGCAAATACGTTTTTCCCTGATTTCCATTTGAAAATTAACCCCAATAAAGCTTTGCAAAGCTTAAAAACCCGAATTCATTTATCATAAAATTTTCACCTCGCTGCCAATATTTAATAGCATGGATTGGCATGCACACACCAAGCCATTTGGAAAATCTCTTTTAAGTGAGATACCAAAATCGTGTCCAAAAAGAAGAATTTCATATAAATAAAATCAAAATATTCCATTACACCCAACTTGCCCATGTCCACATGCCATTCGTCCACAAAAAGAAAAAAAAAAAAAACATGAAAACATAGTGCTACAAATACAATTGGTTTCCTGGAAACGGAAGCGTGTAATATCATGCGGAGAAAGCCAGATCCCGAAAATTAACAACATTTGTTTTTTTTTGTAATGAATAACTAAATAAATGCATGCAAATATGAAAAAGCGTAAAAGCTTTTGCCCTGCACACCCTTCATATGTTATCGCGTTTTTGCCCCCTCAGATGTATTTTAAATGGTAAAATTTTCAGCAATTTCCCTCAATTTTCATAAATGTTTTTTGCAGTTCACTTTTGTGCTTTTTTCGTGCACAAGTAAACACTTTTTTTTTAACACACATGTAGTGGATGTACCATTTTCACACATACTTTAGTGCTTGCTTCAATAAATATTGCCGTATACAAAACCGAACATGTTGAGTGGCATAAAAAGTTTTCAGTGAAGTGAAGGACGTGCACTTCGCATAAAACGACAGGACAAAAAAATGTCTTTATCAAATTCGATACCTTTGTAACTTGCGACATCGAAACTGGGGGGAAAAAATAAACACCCCATTAAACAATTAAAGGTCAATGGTTTTTATACCCACCAACGATGGATGGGGGAATATTCATTTTGTCATTCCGTTTGCAAAAACATCGAAATATTCATTTCCGATCCTATAAAGTATATATATTCCTGACCAGCGTAAAAATCTAAGACGATCTAGCCATGTCCGTCCGTCTGTACGTCTGTATGTCTGTACGTCTGTACATCTGTCCGTCTGTCTGTTGATATCACGCTATACTCTTTAAAAATAGAGATATTGAGCTGAAACTTTGCACAGATTCTTTTTTTGTCCATAAGCAGTTTAAGTTTAAAGATGGGCTATATAGGACTATATCTTGATATAGCCCCCATATAGACCGATCGGCCGATTTGGGGTCTTAGGCCCATAAAAACCACATTTATTGTCCGATTTTGATGAAATTTGGGACAGTGGGTTGTGTTAGACCCTTGGATATTCAACGGTAATTTGGGCCTGATCGGTTCAGATTTGGATATAGCTGCCATATAGATCGAACCTCCGATTTATGGTCTTAGGCCCATAAAAAACATATTTATTATCCGATTTTGTTGAAATTTGGGACAGTGTGTTGTCTTAGGCCCTTCGGCATCCTTCGTTAATTTGGCCTAGATCGGTTCAGATTTGGATATAGCTGCCATATAGACCGATCCCCCGATTAAGGGTCTTAGGCTCATAAAAGCCACATTTTTTATCCGATTTTAATGAAATTTGAGACAGTGAGTTGTGTTAGGCCCTTCGATATTCTCCGGTAACTTGGGCCTGATCGGTTCAGATTTGGATATAGCTGCCATATAGAGCGATCTCTCGATTTAAGGTTTTGGGTTCATAAAAACCACATTTATTATCCGATTTTGATGAAATTTGGGACAGTGGGTTGTGTTAGGCCCTTCGATATTCTACGGTAATTTGGCCCTATTCGGTTCAGTTATGGATATAGCTGCCATATAGACCGATCCTCCGATTTAGTGTTTTAGGTCCATAAAAGCCACATTTTTTTATCAGATTTTAATGAAATTTGAGGCAGTGAGTTGTGTTAGGCCCTTCGACATCCTTCGTCGATTTGGAACAGATCGGTTCAGATTTTAATACAGCTGCCATATAGACCGATCTCTCGATTTAAGGTTTTGGGCTCATAAACGGCGCATATATAATCCGATGTCGCCGAAATTCGAGACAGTGAGTTGTGTTAGGCCCTTCGACATTCTTCGTCGATTTGGGCCAGAACGTTTTAGATTTTAATATAGCTACCATATAGACCGATCTCTCGATTTAAGATTTTGGGCTCATAAACGGCGCATATATAATCCGATGTCGCCGAAATTTGGGGCAGTGAGTTAAATTAATGCCCTCGACATATTTCTGCAGTTTGGCCTAGATCGATCAAGATTTGAATATAGCTGCCATATAGACCGATCTCTCGATTTAAGGTTTTGGGCCCATAAAAGGCGCATTTATAGTCCGATGTCGCCGAAATTCGGGACATTGATTTGCGTTAGGCCCCGTCACATTCTTCTTCAATTTGGCTCCGATCGGTCCAGATTTGTATGTAGCTGCCATATAGACCGATCTCTCGATTTAAGGTTTTGGGGCCATAAAAGGCGCATTTTTAATCCGATTTCACTGAAATTTGACACAGTGACTTATGTTAGGCTTTTCGACATCCGTGTCGTATATGGTTCAGATCGGTTTATGTTTAGATATTGCTACTGTACTTATTAGTATTTGGTCCAAATCGGAATATATTTTTATATAACTGATATGGGACATAAGGTATGAAATTTTCAACGAATTTTGATGAAAGGTGGTTTACATATATATCCGAGGTGGTGGTTATCCAAAGTTCGGCCCGGCCGAACTTAACGCCTTTTTACTTGTTTTATCTGCTTTTCTATTTTCTTAATAGGTTTCGATTATCATTTTCATCTTCTGTTCCATTTTAAACAAGACAACTAAACCATTGTCACTTTAACAAAAACCATGGTTCATTCTCAAAATGATGAATCCTCTTTGTTTCCTATAATTACATCAAAATAAATCGCCTAAGGCTACATAATCTCTTTACCTTGTCCACAGAGCTTTGTTGGAAAATCCTTTGCAAAGTGTTTAATTTAGACATCTCAGTTTTTTTGCTTTGGATCTAAGCTATGCCGCGTATTGTTTTATATAATTACTTCTTAATTAACGCATTTTTGTTTTTTTTTTTCTGCGTTTTTCACTTCACTTTAATCGGCATTCGTAAATTAATTCGTTTTATGAGTTTTCAACGATTATTATAATGGAATGTAAATACAATGGCAAACTCGTCTATTAATTACTGATATTGTTTGTTTGTTTATTTGTTTTGTTTTTTTTTTTGTTTCTCTCCATATTTTATGGTTTGGAGGACCCACTTAATTAAAGGCTATTTAATAAAATTTCTCTGAATTATTTCTTTTTAAAGCAGTAGAGGAATACATTTTAAGGATGCCTCAAGTGATATATCAATGAATGTTATGAATTATGGATGGGCAGCATACACAACCACACATAAATCCCTATGCCCGCGGGCATAGGAAAAACGAATAGAAGCACACGGACAGTGTAAACAAATTTGTGTGGCTTCGTTCGGCTGCCTCTATGTCATAGCTATTTCAATTACTTGATGTTTGATGATACTCACACAAGCACAGTTTGTTCTTTTCGACAGTGTTAGCGTGCTCATCACTGTTACAAATCAAGCTAACATATAAATTTAGATGAATTTTTTCCAAACAAATGCAAATTTGCCCATAAACATTCCATTATGGGACAGGGGAAAACTTCTCACACATCAATGAGTGCTGTCCGATTCAAGTTTAAGCTCTTTGATAAGAGACCTCTTTATCCTCACCAGGAAGACAAGACTTGCCAGGAACTCACACACGTTTGTAATTGATTGGCCAGTCGACCGAACCATGCGTTACCGAGAAAATTCATTTTTGGCCCGAACCATTCGCATGTGGAATCGACTCCCGGCTAATGTCTTTCCCACCGACATTGACATTCAGAAATTTCAGACTAATATCAATAAACAATCCTCCCTCTTTCCCCCCATCAACCCTTAACTCTCCTAATTGCCAACGCAATGCACTGCATATATAGGAGACATCCTCTAAGTGAAAAAAAAAAAAAAACAAGTAAAAAGGCGTTAAGTTCAGCCGGGCCGAACTTTGGATACCCACCACCTTGGGAATATATGTAAATCACCTTTCATCAAAATTCTGTGGAAATTTCATACCTTATGTCCCATATCAGTTATATCAAAATATGTTCCGATTTGGACCAAATACTAAAAGTACACTAGCTATATCTAAAAATAAACCGATCTGAACCATATACGACACGGATGTCGAAAAGCCTAACATAAGTCACTGTGTCAAATTTCAGTGAAATCGGATTATAAATGCGCCTTTTATGGGGCCAAGACCTTAAATCGCGATATCGGTCTATATGGCAGCTATATTCAAATCTCGACCGATCTGGGCCAAATTGAAGAAGGACTTCGAAGAGCCTAACCAAACTCACTGTCTCAAATTTCAGCGCCATCGGACAACAAATGCATCTTTTATGGCCCCAAAACCTAAAACGTAGATATCGGTCAATATGGCAGCTATATCCAAATCTGAACCGATCTGTGCGATATTGCAGAAGTATGTCAAGGGGTTTAACTTAACTCACTGTCCCAAATTTTGGCGACATCGGATAATAAATAAGCATTTTATGGGCCCAAAACCATAAATCAAGAAATCGGTCTATATGGCAGCTATATCGAAATCTGAACCGATCTGGGCCAAATTGAAGAAAGATGTTGAAAGGAATAACACAACTCACTGTCCCAAATTTCAGCTAGATCGGATAATAAATGTGGCTTTTATGGGACTTAGACCCTAAATCGGATGATCGGTCTATATGGCAGCTATATTCAAATCTGGACCGATCTGAGCCAAATTCACGAAGGATGTCGAAGGGCCTAACACAACTCACTGTCCCAAATTTCAGCAAAATCGGATAATAAATGTGGCTTTTATGAGTCTAAGACCCTAAATTGGGGGATCGGTCTATATGGCAGCTATATCCAAATCTGGACCGATCTGAGCCAAATTGACGGAGGATGTCGGAGGGCCTAACGCAACTCACTGTCCGAAATTTGGCTTTTATGGGCCTAAGACCCTAAATCGGCCGATGGGTCTATATGGGGGCTATATCAAGATATAGTCCGATATAGCCCATCTTCGAACTTAACCTGCTTATGGACAAAAAAAGAATCTGTGCAAAGTTTCAGCTCAATATCTCTATTTTTAAAGGCTGTAGCGTGATTTCAACAGACAGACGGACAGACGGACGGACATGTCTAGATCGTCTTAGATTTTTACGCTGATCAAGAATATATATACTTTATAGGATCGGAAATGGATATTTCGATGTGTTGCAAACGGAATGACAAAATGAATATACCCCCATCCTTCGGTGGTGGGTATAAAAACGGGTAAAAGCGTGCTAAGTTCGGACGAGAGATCGATCTATAGGGCAGCTATATCCAAATCTGGATAGATATGTGCCATATTCAGTCGTTTAGAAGTACAGAAATTTTGAATAGGTTTATGCAAAAGTTTTTATTTAATGTTAGCAGACATTGTTTGCTGATATTAGCAGATAAATTTTTCTGGATGTATATATTCTTGATATTCTAAGTCGATCTAGCCATCGCGGTAGTTAACCTACGCGTAAAGCTAACCGCTCGAAATTTTGCTCAGATCCTCTTTTTGATGTAGGTCGTAAGGAATTGCTAATGGGCCATATTTAGACATAGCCCACCCCCCCCAACAAAAAGAGCCACAGCTTTGATTTCTTGAGTCCCTAGAAGCCCCAATTTTGGTCTAATTTTGCCCAAAGATTTGCGTTTTGACTTCCAATGTCCTAATTAAGTATGATCGGTCTAAAATCTGATGTAGCCCCCATATAAACCCATTTCAGGATTTGACTTCTTGAAACCTCAGAAGGCTAAATTTGAATCCGATTTATCTGAAAGTTAGCCCAAAACTTCTGTTCCGACATTCAACATCAATATGAACCGAATCGGTCCAAAACTGATATAGCTCCCATATAAACCTTTCCTCGCATTAGACTTCTTGACTTCTTCTTAATGCTGAAATTTGGCACAAAGGCTTCTGTTCTGACTTCTAGCATCCGCCATCGTTTTCCACTTTAGAAACCCTCTTATTTGAGCCTCATATTGCAGTAGTCAGCAAATACTTACTATTTGGGTAGTGTTGTGGGAGTGGGGTGGCCCCACAGACACTTTTCCCGAAAATTGATATCAAATTCGTGCTTTACTCCCAAAGACCTTTCATTTGAGCCCCATATTGCTACTGTCGTAAATTTGACCCCTTTGGGGAATGCTTTTGGTGAGAGGCGGCCGCCCAAACACTTGGTCCCATATTTGAATATCAGATTCGTATTCTGCTTTCAAATACCATTTATTTCAGCCCCATATTCTCATGGTCAGTAAATAAGTCCTGTTTGGGGGGTGTTTTGGGGAAGGGGTGGACCCCCAGAAACGTGGTCCCACATTTGAATATCAGATTCGTATCCTACTCGCAAATACCTTTCATTTGAGTCCCATATTGGCATGGTCGGTAAATATGTCCAATTTAGGGGTATTTTGGGGGTTGGGGTGGTCCCCCTAGCACTTGGTCCGACAATTGGCTATCAGATACGTTTTCTTATCCTAAATACCTTTCATTTGAGTCCCATATTGTCGTGATTAATATAAATATATGTTTGGTATGTTTTAGGGTGGGGCAGCCCCCCTAGGTACCCCATACGAAATTTGGATACCAAATTTTTATTTTTAGGGTACTGTATGAGAGCACTCAAAATTTCGCTTAAATCGCACCACTCATCTCTGAGATCTGACGTTTTTGAAAATTAGGGTAAGGGGGAGGGTCCGCCCCCCCTTCAGATATCAAAAAATGTAGTACCCTATTTTCACCACGGGATAATTATGCACCATCTGTGAAAATTTCGAGAAAAATCGGTTCAGCCGTTTCTGAGTCTATAAGGAACACGCAAACATACAAACAAACAAACAAACACAAATTGATTTTTATATATAAGAAGAAGAAGATTTCGTCTAGACAACAGTGTGCCGCCTGGCGTGCGTTTGTGTGTATTTGGGGAGTTTCATACAAATTTTTGAGAGTTATAATACCGTACATCATAATAAATCATATGTGTGGGTTGAAAACAAAAACAATTTTTCTTAATTTTGCAATTTCCCTATAAATTATGACTTTAAGCAGGAGCAGCATAAATTTCACCTTTAATAAATTCTCTTCGATATTGAAATTTATTTAATTTCTATTTCATTGAATTAAGAGGTCAGCTGCAATGAACTTTCGCCATAACTTAAAAGCGAAAGCGGATATTATGAATATAAATAACATTGATTTAATATCCGAAGAAACTTTTGCACTCCCAATTGGGGTTTTTTTTTTTTTTTTGTTGGGGTGGGTGAGTTGAACTTTATTTGGAACTGGCTGTATGTTCGTTAAAAGTCCGTGAATGTGTGTGGGCCCTTTTTTGGTGAATATGGATGACACTGCTTGGTTATGCATGCAGTCCAGCCTTTACATGGCATTCCAATATCGGGGACAGGGTTGTCCAACTTTTTTTTATGTCTTTGAATTTCCATTCACCTACATTGAACACATTATCAACTAATAAAATAAATTTGCGATTACACTCCGACTGGCATAACAAACAAAAATGAGCAAAAACTTGCATATTTCCCCATAACTCGTTTCGAGTGTTCACACATGGATATGAACGTCCGCTGGTGGCATGTCATTCCACTTTATTTGCCCCATGCATGCCATAAAATAAATTTTCTATAATTTCTGTTATGTGTGTGGGAATTGGTTTTATTGCTGTTATATATGTCGAAGGAGGATATGGCCACGGCCTGAAAAACAATTTAAGAAGAATTGATTTTAATGTGTCACTA
>NC_081552.1:256151657-256211657 GCF_963082655.1 Stomoxys calcitrans | reverse complement strand
ATAGACCGATCTCCCGATAAAGGGTCTGAAGGCCATAAAAGCTTTATTTATTACCCGATTTCCTTGAAATTTGAAACCGTGAGTAGGTTAAGGCCTCCCAACATTCGACTTAAATATGGTTCAGATCGGTCTAAATTTATATATAGCTAACATATAGACCGATCTGCCGATAAGGGGGGTTCGGCCGGGCCGAACTTAATGCCTTTTTATACCCTCCACCATAAGATGGGGGTATACTAATTTCGTCATTCTGATTGTAACTACTCGAAATATTCGTCTGAGACCCCATAAAGTATATGGCCATATCGGTCCATAACCTGATATAGCTGCCATATAAACCGATCTTGGGTCTTGACTTCTTGAGCCTCTAGAGTGCGCAATTCTCATCCGATTGGAATAAAATTTTGCACGACGTGTTTTGTTACGATATCCAACAACTGTGCCAAGTATTGTTCAAATCGGTTCATAACCTGATATAGCTGCCATATAAACCGATCATGGGTCTTGACTTCTTGAGCCTCTATAGAGCGCAATTCTTATCCGATTGAAATGAAATTTTGCACATAGTGTTTTGATATCACTTTCAACAACTGTGCAAAGTATGGTCCTAATCGGTTCATAACCTGATATAGCTGTCATATAAACCGATCTTGGGTCTTGACTTCTTGAGCCTCTATAGAGCGCAATTCTTATCCGATTGGAATGAAATTTTGCACATAGTGTTTTGATATCACTTTCAACAACTGTGCAAAGTATGGTCCAAATCGGTCTATAACCTGATATAGCTGCCATATAAACCGATCTTGGGTATTGACTTCTTGAGCCTCTAGAGAGCGCAATTCTCATCCGATTTGGCACAAATTTTGTACAACGGCTGCTCCCATGGCCTTCAACATACGTGTGCAATATGGTCAGAACCGATCTAAAGCTTGATTCAGCTCCCATATAAACCGATCTCCCGATTTCGCTTCTAGAGCCCCGAATCGGACTATAACTTGATGTAGCTGTTCTTCCGTCCTTATTCATTATACTTTGTTTGCCTAAAAACAGATACATCGCAAAGAACTCGACAGATGCGACCATGGTGGAGGGTATATAAGATTCGGCTCGGCCGAACTTTGCACGCTCTTACTTGTTTAGTACTTGTTTAATTTGAGCTCCGTCAACTTAATTTCTTTGGATTTATTCTTAAGGACCACAGCCTGATATTAAACGCTCTCAAGGTTTTTGCCGCCAAAGTGCAGGCTCTACTTCTTCCGATAAATTGTGCTTACCATGTACTTCTTCATCCGAGCAGTTTTTTTGTATGTAGCCTTGTGGATTCCGGACTGACATGGGGTTGGGATTTCAACGCCCTAAGCGTTCCTACTCGGACGACAGCTTTGAGCTCGTAACAAGGCGCTTCGCAATGACTGTTGGGTTACGCTTCCTTTTTATACCCTCCACCATAGGATGGGGGTATATTAATTTCGTCATTCTGTTTGCTTTAAGTCGACCTAACCATGTTCGTCCGTCTGGCAGTCCATCTGTCCGTCCTTCTGCTGGGCGTCTGTCTGTCGAAAGCACGCTAACTTTCGAAGGCGTAAAGCTAGGCGCTTGAAATTTTGTACAAATACTTTTTATAAGTGTAGGTCAGTTGGGATTGTGAATGGGCCAAATCGGTCCATGTTTTGATATAGCTGCCATATAAACCAATCTTGGGTCTTGACTTCTTGAGCCTCTAGAGGGCGCAATTCATAACCGATTCGGCTGTAATTTTGCACGTAGTGTTTCAGTATCACTTTCAACAACTCCGCTTAGTATGGTTCAAATCGCTTCATAACTTGGTATAGCTGCCATATAAACCGATCTTGGATCTTGACTTCTTGAGCCGCTAGAGGGCGCAATTCTCATCCAATTTGGCTGAAATTTTGCACCAGATGTTTCGTTTCGACTTTCAACAACTGTGCGTAGTATAGCGCAAATCGGTCCATAACCTGATATAGCTGCCATATAAACCCATCTGGGATCTTGTCTCCTTGAGCCTCTAGAGGGCGGAATTCTCATCCGATTTTGCAAACATTTTGTACAATGGCTTCTCCCATAACGTTCAACATACGTGTCCAAAATGGTATGAATCGATCTATAGCATGAATCGATCTTGAACTCCCCTATAAATCGAACTCCCGATTTTGCTTCTTGAACTCAATACAAGGCGCAATTCTTATCCGAATGGACTGAAATATTACACAATGACTTCTACAATGTGCAACATTCAATTCATTTATGGTCCGAATAGGACTATAATTTGCTAAAGCTCCAATAGCATAACAGTTCTTATCCGCGCAAAGAACTCGACAAATGCTATCCATGCTGGAGGGTATTTATGATTCGGCCCGGCTGAACTTGGCACGCTCTTACTTGTTCTCGATGATGTTGCATTGTAATCCTCCCAAAGGACCATCTGTCCGTCTGTCCGTCCGCCAGTCCGTCCGTCTTTCCGCCCGTCTGCCCATCGGTCTGTCTGTTGAAATCACGCTACAGTCTCTAAAATTAGATATATTGAGCTGAAACATTGCACAAATTATTTTTTGTCCATAAGCAGATTAAGTTTGAAGATGGGCTATATCGGACTATATCTTGATATAGCCCCCATATAAACCGATCCTCCGATTTAGGGTCTTAAGCCAATAAATGCCACATTTGTTATCCGATTTTGCTGAAATTTGGGACAGTGATTTGTGTTAGGCCCTTCAACATCCTTCGTCAATTTGGCTCAGATCGGTTCAGATTTGGATATAGCTGCCATATAGACCGATCCTCCGATTTAGAGTCTTAAGCCAATAAATGCCACATTTGTTATCCGATTTTGCTGAAATTTGGGACAGTGATTTATGTTAGGCCCTTCAACATCCTTCGTCAATTTGGCTCAGATCGGTTCAGATTTGGATATAGCTGTCATAGAGACCGATCCTCCGATAAAGGGTCTTGGGTCCATAAAACCAAATTTTTGATCTGATTTTGCTTAAATTTGGGACATTGAGTTGTGTTTGGCCCTTCGACATCCTTCGTCTATTTGGCTCAGATCGGTCCAGATTTGGATATAGCTGCCATATAGACCGATCCTCCGATTTAGAGTCCTATTCCCATAAAAAACACATTTATTATCCGATTTTGCTGAAATTTGGGACAAAGGGTTGTGCTTGGCCCTTCGACATTTTTCTTTAATTTGACTCAGATCGGTCCAGATTTGGATATAGCTGCCATATAGACCGATCCTCCAATAGACCTCCAATTTAGGGTCTAAGGCCATAAAAGCCACTTTTGTTATCCGATCTTGCTGAAATTTGGGACAGTAAGTTGTCTTAGGCCCTTCAACATCCTTCGTCAATTTGGCCCAGATCGGTTCAGATTTAGATATAGCTGCCATATAGACCAATTCTCCGATTTAGGGCCTTAGGCCCATAAAGTCCATATTTATTATCCGATTTTGATGAAATTTGGGACAGTGAGTTTTGTTAGATCATTCGACATCCTTCGTCAATATGGCTTAGATTGGTGCAGATTTAGATATAGCTGCCATATAGACCGATCCTTCAATTTAGGGTCTGAGGCCCATAAAAGCCACATTCAATATCCGATTTCGCTGAAATTTGGGACAGTGAGCTGTGTTAGGCCCTACGACATCATTCGTCAATTTGGCCCAGATCTGTCCAGATTTGGATATAGCTGCCATATAGACCGATCTCTCGGTTTTAGGGTTTGGGGCCATAAAAAGCGCATTTATTGTCCGATGTTGTCGAAATTTGGGACAAAGAGTTAAGTTAAGCCCCTCCACATATTTCTGTAATATGGTCTAGATCGATCAAGATTTGCATATAGCTGCCATATAGACCGATCTCTCGATTTGAAGTCTTGGTGCATAAAAGGCGCATTTTTAATCCGATTGCACTGAAATTTGACACACTGACTTATATTATGATTTTCGACATCCGTGTCGTATATAGTTCAGATCGGTTTATTATACCCACCACCGAAGGATGGGGGTATATTCATTTTGCCATTCCGTTTGCAACACATCGAAATATCTATTTCCGACCCTATAAAGATATATATTCTTGATCAGCGTAAAAATCTAAGACGATCTAGCCATGTTCGTCCGTCTGTCCGTCTGTCTGTTGAAATCACGCTACAGTCTTTAAAAATAGAGATATTGAGCTGAAATTTTGCACAGATTCTTTTTTTGTCCATAAGCAGGTTAAGTTCGAAGATGGGCTATATCGGACTATATCTTGATATAGCCCCCATATAGACCGATCCTCCGATTTAGGGTCTTAGGCCCATAAAAGCCACATTTATTATCCGATTTTGTTGAAATTTGGGACAGTGAGTTGTGTTAGGCCCTTCGACATCCTTTGTTAATTTGGCTCAGATCGGTCCAGATTTGGATATAGCTGCCATATAGACCGATCCTCCGATTTAGGGTCTAAGGCCCATAAAAGCCACATTTATTATCCGATTTCGCTGAAATTTGGGACAGTAAGTTGTCTTAAGCCCCTTGACTTGATTCTTTAATTTGGTCGAGATCGGTTCAGATTTGGATATAGCTGCCATATAGATCGATCCTCCGATTTACGGTGTAAGGCCCATAATAGCCACATTCATTATCCGATTTTGCTGAAATTTGGGATAGTGAGATGTGTTAGGCCCTTTGACATATTTCGTCAATTTGGTCCTGATCGGTTCAAATTTGGATATAGCTGCCATATAGACCGATTTCTTGATTTATGGTTTTGGGCCCATAAAATGCTCATTTATTGTCCGATGTCCCCGAAATTTGGAACAGTGAGTTTGGTTAAGCCCCTTGACATACTTCTGCAATATCGCACAGATCGGTCCAGATTTGGATATAGCTGCCATATAGACCGATTTCTAGGATTTAGGTTTTGGGGCCATTAAAGACGCATTTATTGTCCGATGTCGCTGAAATTTGAGACAGTGAGTTTGGTTAGGCTTTACGACGTCCTTCTTCAATTTTGCCCAGATCAGTCCAGATTTGAATATAGCTGCCATATAGACCGATCTCTGGATTTAAGCTTTAGGGCCCATAAAAGAGGCATTTATTGTCCGATTTCGCCGAAATTTGGGACAGTGCTTAGTGTTAGGCTTTTCGTCATGTTTATGCAACTTGGCCCAAATCGGTCCAGATTTGGATATAGCTGCCATGTAGACCGATATCTCGATTTAATGTCTTGGCCCCATAAAAGGCGCATTTATAGTCCGATTTCACTGAAATTTGACACAGTGACTTATGTTCGACTTTTCGACATCCGTGTCGTATATAGTTCAGATCGGTATGAGGTATATGAGTATAAAGTATGACATTTTCACCGAATTTTGATGAAAGTTGGTTTACATATATACCCGAGGTGGTGGGTATCCAAAGTTCGGCCTGGCCGAACTTAACGCCTTTTTACTTGTTATTACTAGTTTAATTTGAGCTCAGTCAACTTAATTTCTTTGGATTTATTCTTGAGGACCACAGCCTGATATTAAACGCTCTCAAGGTTTTTGCCGTCAAAGTGCAGGCTCTACTTCTCCGGATAAATTGGGCTTACCATGTACTTCATCACCCGAGCAGTTTCTTTGTATGTAGCCTTGGGGATTCCTGACTGACATGAGTTTTTGGTTTTGGGCCCATAAAAGGCGCATTTACTGTCCCATGTCGCTTAAATTTGATACAGTGAGTTGTGGTAGGCTCGTCGACGTCCTTCTTCAATTTGGCCCAGATCGGTTCAGATTTGAATATAATGGTCATATAGACCGATGTTTCTATTTAAGGTTTTAGACCCATAAAAGGCGCATGTATTGTCCAATTTCGCTGAAATTTGGGACAGTGAGTTGTGTTAGGCCCTTTGACATCCTTCGTCAATTTGGGTGAGATCGGTTTAGATTTGGATATAGCTACCATGAAGACCAATATCTCGATTTAAAATCTTGGCTCCATAAAAAGCGCATTTATAATCCGATTTCACTGAAATTTGACACAGTGACTTATATTCGGCTTTTCGACATCCGTGTCGTATATGGTTCAGATCGGTTTATTTTTAGATATAGCTATTGTACTTATTAGTATTTGGTTCAAATCGGAACTGCTATCGGACATAAGGTATGCATTTTTCACCGGATTTTGATGAAGGGTGGTTAACATATATACCCGAGGTGCTGGGTATCTAAAGTTCGGTCCGGCCAAACTTAGCACGCAAATACTTGTTTCAGATAACAAGTAAAATCATATTGACTTAGTTCCTAACGGCTCCATCTGAAACGCTATACAGTCACACCACTGTGCCAAATGTGTTACCTTTTCTACACTCTCAGCTTCCCAGTGCGTATCGCAAACATAAGTTTTTATGGCATTAATGTTCGTTTATCTAAAATGTTTTCGATTATAGTCACAGCCATTGCCATTGCATCCCTTATCCTTGGCCACTATCTAGTGTTCAAAGTTTCATTGAAGTCGATTTTTTGTGACATTTTTTTTTCAATTTCTTTGCACAGAGTGACTGTCATCGCATCGTAGATGGCTTATCGTTTTGTGTTTAAAGTGTTAAATTTTATTGTTTCCTTTTGAAAGGACCCTTCTCCCCACCCCCACAGCCATATTGTTGTTCTCCGTGGTATACAAGAAAATTGGGACAATTGCGTCATATCTCCTTTTTTGGTGCTGTTGTTTTAAAGTGCTTAGTTAGACAATAACTTGGTCTAAGTTTAGCCAAATAAAACAGTGGAGAGCGGCAGCAGCAGCAGCAGCATAGAAAGTTTTCTGTTGACTGTTTTATGATAATTTGAAAGATTTGTTGGAGCCAATGTTGTATTCGTCAGTATTTCAAAATTTGGCCAATTTGAAGAAAAGTTCAACAACTTTTTTTCATCATTTCTCTGATAAAAAGTAAATACCAAAGTTAGTTTGTTTGGTTGCAGTTGCCTGGACGACAGACGACATCCCAGAGTAATTTGGTTGCTTAAGATAGGAATAAAACTAAAAATGCGTCACTTTAAGAAAAGTCGAAAACAATTAAACGTTAAAAATTTAAACAAAATTTTGGGAGATTTTGTCAAGCTAAGAAGTGAAAATTGATATGGCCCAAAGGTGGAAAAATTCAGCCTGCACGAGGAATGTCCAATACTGGATTGATGCTGAACGAATTTGACGCGCAAAAGAGGGCAGCTAGCAGCAACAGATTTCAACAACTTGATATTCACAAGTCTTCCTGCTTGTCTCCTGATCAAATTATAAGAAACCAACCCCACCACTCCATGAGAATTGGGTTCAAAAGTTATCCAAAAGGAAGAATTCCGTTGTATTATTCCTTATCCCTGATGACAGCTCAGCATGTATATGTATCGCCATTTCGCCAATTGTAGAACAACAATGCAGCAGGAGACGAACTTTTCTCAGCAGAACTATTTAAGACCTGGAGTAAAAAGCTGGTCTGCCCAATCTGGCATTAAGATCGCATACCCGATGATGGAAACCTAAGCATACCATGCCCCTTATACAAGTCAACGACATAATTGGGTCTTATCATTGAGGCGTTAGAGGTGGTCCAGATCGGACCATATTTGGATATGGCTGCCATAAAGACCTATCTGCCGATTGAAGGACTTTAGCCCATTAAAGAAGCACTTATTACCCCATTGCATTGAAATTAGAAAGATTGAGTTATATGATAAAATCTTTTGAGATCTTGTCTATTTCGGTCCACTTCAGACCTATATAGGCCGACTTACGACTAAGGATCTTAATCCTTTGACAAGTAAAAAGTAAAAAGGCGTTAAGTTCGGCCAGGACGAACTTTGGATACCCATCATCTCGGGTATATATTTAAACCACCTTTCGTCAAAATCCGGTGAAAAATACATACTTTATGCCCCATAGCAGCTGTTTCGAAATATGTTCCGACTTGGACCAAAATAAATAAACCGATCTGAACCATATACGACAAGGATGTCGAGAAACCTAACATAAGTCATTGAGTCAAATTTCTAAAAAATCGGATTATAAATGAGCATTTTATGGGGCCAAGACTTTAAATCGAGATATCGGTCTATATGGCAGCTATATCCAAATCTGGACCGATTTGGGCCAAGCTGTAGAAAAATGCCCAATGCCGGCGAAATCGCACAATAAATGCGCCTTTTATGGATCTAAAACCTTAAATCGAGAGATCGGTCTATATGACAGCTATTCAAATCTGGACCGATCTGGGTAAAAATGAAGAAGGACATCGAAAAGCCTAACTTAACTCAATGTCTCAAATTTAGCGACATCAGACAATAAATGCGAATTATATGTCACCAAAACCTAAAACCGAGAGATCGGTCTATATGGCATCTTTATTCAAATCTGGATCGATCTGTGCCATATTGCAGAAGTATGTCAAGGGGCTTGACCTAACTCAATGTCCCAAATTTGAGCGAAATTGGACAATAAATGCGCCTTTTATGGGCCTAAAACCTTGACTCTGGAGATCGGTCCATATGGCAGCTATATCCAAATCTGAACAGATCTGAGCCAAATTAAAGAAGAATTTTGGAAAGCCTAACACAACTCACTTTCCTAAATTTCGGCGATATTGAACATTAAATGCGTCTTTTAGGGCCCCAAGACCTTAAATCGAAAGATCGGTCTATATGGCAGCTATATCCAAATCTGGACCTATTTGTGTCATATTCCAGGAAAATGTCACTGTCCCAAAATTCGGCGACATCGGACAATAGATGTGTCTTCTATGGGCTTTAACCCCAAATCGGCGGATCGGTCTGTATGGCAGCTATATCGAAATGTGGACTAATCCGGACCAAATTGAAGAACGATGTCGGAGGGCCTAACGCAACACATTGCCCCAAATTTTGGCAAAATCGGACAAAAAATGTGGCTTTTATGGGCCAAAGACCCTAAATCGGCGGATCGGTCTATACGGCAACTATATCGAAATCTGGACCGATCCGGGCCAAATTAACGTAGAATGTCGAAGGGCCTAACATAACTCACCGTCCCAAAATTTCAGCAAAATCGGATTATCAATGTGGCTTTTATGGGCATTACACCCAAAATCTTCGGATCGGTCTATATGGCAGCTATCTTCCAATCTGACCCTAAATCGGCGGATCAGTCTATACGGCAGCTATAACCAAATCTCGACCGATCTGGGCCAAATTAACGTAGAATGTCGAAGGGCCTAACATAACTCACTTTCCCAAATTTCAGCAAAATCGGATAATAAATGTCTTTTATCGGCCTAAGACCCTAAATCGGAGGGACGGTCTGTATGGTAGTAATAATCAAATCTGGACCGATTTGGACGAAATTGAAGAAAGACTTCGAAGGGCCTAACGCAACTCACTGTCCCAAATTTCAGCAAAATCGGACAATAAATGTGCCTTTTATGGGCCCAAGACCTTATATCGAGCGATCGGTCTAAATGGCAGCTATATCCAAATCTGGACCCATCTGGGCCAAATGGAAAAAGGATGTCGGCTGGCCTAACAGAGATGTCGAGGGGCCTAACTTAACACACTGTCCTAAATTTCGGCATCGAACAGTAAATGCGCCTTTTATGAGACCAAAACCTTAAATCGAGAGATCGGTCTATATGGCAGTTATATCCAAATCTGGACCGACCCGCGCCATATTGAAGAAAAAACCAAGTGGCCTGGCACAACTCACAGCCCCAAAGTTAAGCAAAATCAGATTAATAATGTGGCTTTTATGGCCCTAAGACCCTAAATCGGCAGATCGCTCTATATGGCAGCTATATCCAAATCTGAACCGATCTGTGCCAAATTGAAGAAGGAAATCGTCTGGCCTAACATGTGGATTGGCCTAACAAAGATGTCGAAGGAACTAATGTAACTCAGTGTCAAACCAAACTAAACATAAAAGAAATTTTCAGCTGGTAAAAAAGAACGTCTGCGAAAAAAATTGTTGCCAGATTGTAAAACACACGCCTAGGAAAACATAGATGTGGCAAAATATTCATTTTGGCAATTATATTTACCTCTCACTCTTGTAATTGGCATTAGTCAACAATTTAACAGCTTCTCCTGTACATAATGGGATAAGCTCTGAATTTTGCAATCACATTAGTTATTCCTGAATGAAGATTAAGAAAAATATGGTTAATTTGCAAGAAAATTTGTTCAACAGTCCACACGTGTATTAGCACCCTTGTTTGCCTCTTCGGTGGCTTAATCGGCCACATGAATTCCATTTTGGGAATGCTTAGTAATTTATTTTCATTCAACTGTGCATAAAAAGTTGTTCTTTCTCTCTAGTCTTTGTATTTTGTAATTTCTTTTTATGAGGGCCATTTGTTTAGCGTTCAGTGTTTATAACAGCGACTACGAAAGCGTTTCAAAATTTTGTTTTGGATTTATTTATGTTAGACAAAAAATATTTTTTTTTTTATTTTTGCTTGGAAAGCAGCAAAAAAATAAAAGGAAAGCACAACACTCAACGCAATAACAATATAAAAGCCCGTAATGCTTCATATTTCATAGGAACCGGAAGCGAATTACCTTAAAGTGAATTCAACGCCGACTGTGATGGGAACACCTGATACTGCAGCGCCAGAAGGAAGTTGGAACATAAAAAAGTCAGATGCTGCGAATTCGAAAACATAAACAACACAAACAAACTAAGTAAACAAAATCGCAATAATAATGTGGCAAATTATGAGAGATGGCAAATGAAACAAACAACAAGTAAAAGCGTGCTAAGTTCGGCCGGGCCGAATCTTATATACCCTCCACCATGGATCGCATTTGTCGAATTCTTTTCCCGGCATCTCTTCTTAGGCTAAAAAGGATATAAGAAAAGAGTTGCTCTGCTATTAAAACGATATCAAGATATAATCCGGTACGGACCACAATTCAATTATATGTTGTGCAAAATGTCAGCCATTTCGAATAAGAATTGCTCCCTTTGGGGGCTTAAGACGTAAAATAGAGAGATCGATTTATATGGGAGCTATATCAGGTTATGAACCGATTTGAACCATCCTAAACACAGTTGTTGGATATCATAAGAAAACACGTCGTGCAAAATTTCATTCAAATCGGTTAAGAATTGCGCCCTCTAGAGGCTCAAGTAGTCAAGATCCCAAGATCGGTTTATATGACAGCTATATCAGGTTATGAACCGATTTGAACCTTATTTGACAGAGTTGTTGAAAGTAAGAATAAAATACGTCATGCAAAATTTCAGCTAAATCGGATAGGAATGGCGCCCTCTAGAGGCTCCAGAAGTCAAGTCCCCATATCTGTTTATATGACAGCTATGTCAGGTTATTAACCGATTTGAACCATACTTGGCACAGTTGTTGGATATCATAACGAATTGTGCCCTCTAGAGGCTCAAGTAGTCAAGACCCAAGATCGGTTTATATGACAGCTATATCAGGTTATAAACCGATTTGAACCATCCTAGGCACAGTTTTTGGATATCACAACAAAACACGTCGTGCAAAATTTCATTCAAATCGGATAATAATTGCGCCCTCTAGAGGCTCAAGAAGTCAAAACCCAAGATCGGTTTATATGGCAGCTATATCAAAACATGCACCGATATGGCCCATTTACAATCCCAACCTACTCTAATAAGAAGTATTTGTGCAAAATTTCAAGCGGCCAGCTTTACTCCTTCGACAGTTAGTGTGCTTTCGACACGGACAGACGGACGGACGGACATGGCTATATCGACATAAAATGTCACGACGATCAAGAATTTACATGCTTTATGGGGTCTTAGAAGCTTAATTCCCGTATTTGCAAACAGAATGACAAAATTAGTATACCCCCATCCTATGGTGGAGGGTATAAATAATGGGTTGCCCAAAAAGTAATTGCGGATTTTTCAAATAGTCGGCGTTGACAAATTTTTTCACAGCTTGTGACTCTGTAATTGCATTCTTTCTTTTGTCAGCTATCAGCTGTTACTTTTAGCTTGCTTTAGAAAAAAAGTGTAAAAAAAGTATATTTGATTAAATTTCATTCTAAGTTTTATTAAAAATGCATTTACTCTCTTTTAAAAAATCCGCAATTACTTTTTGGGTAACCCAATACAACAAATAATACGAATTTATTATGCCATTGCCTTTGCTTTATTTCCGTGAATCACAGATTCCGGTGTCTGTCCACTATTAACAGGGCGCAAAGCATTTGAAATTTTTGTTTGAAAAATTCCACGAAATGAAATTCGTTAACAAATTTTGAAAATCCCAATTTTTCAAGAAAGGGCTTTTAAGTTTCCGATTCATTCGATTCGGGGTAAAATGGTTCCTTATGCATTTTATAGACGACCCCTCAAAGTTTTCCTCCACTTTTGTCGTTATTTGTAGTTCGTAAAGGGCAACATGTAGGTACTCCTGAAAAATACACATTGTTCGTAATTGCTTTCCTAATTAAAGCTAAGAAAATATGAGCGTCGTCTTTTGTCTGTCCTTTCATAAACCGTCTAATTAATGGCTACCTTTTGCGCTTCTCTAGGGCTCGTGCAGGTAATTTATTTATTTTTGCCTCCCATAACATTACAAATTTAGAGATTAACACTTCATTAAGTTCCACTGCAAACAGGCGAAAGTACGAAAAAGTGCAACACAAAATATTATGGATAAAAAAAAAAATTATTTATTAACTTTTCTTCCCTCCAAAGTGGGAAATAAAGAGCACAATTTACAACTTAACCCAATTAAGTTATGAAACTTTAAATTACAGAGGAGGAGACTAACATTTTTGATTCAACGCGCTGATAAGCTGGGCAAGTAAATTAACCAGTTGAAAATAAATAAATGGAGGCCACCCTTTAGGGGGTGTTTTGGTGAGGGGGTGATTCCCTAAATACATGGTCCTAAATTTGGATATCAAATTCGTATTCTACTCCCAAATACCTTTATTTGAGCCGCATATTGCGATGGTCAGTCAAAAATTGCTGTTTGTGGTTTATTTTGGGAAAGGGTTAGACCCCCAGAAAATTGGTCCCGAAAGTGGGTATCAATTTTTGCTCTACCCCCAAATTCCTATCATTTAAGCCCCACATAGACTTGGTTGGCAAATATGCCCGATTTAGGGATGTTTTGGGGAGTGGGGTCATCCCCCAAACACTAAGCCCTGATAATGTATCAGCAACGTGCTCTGTTCTCATATAAAGGGTGATTTTTTGAGGTTAGGATTTTCATGCATTTGTATTTGACAGATCACGTGGGATTTCAGACATGGTGTCAAAGAGAAAGATGCTCAGTATGCTTTGACATTTCATCATGAATAGACTTACTAACGAGCAACGCTTGCAAATCATTGAATTTTATTACCAAAATCAGTGTTCGGTTCGAAATGTGTTCAAATTTTGACAAATTTTGTTCAGCGATGAGGCTCATTTCTGGTTGAATGGCTACGTAAATAAGCAAAATTGCCGCATTTGGAGTGAAGGGCAACCAAAAGCCGTTCAAGAACTGCCCATGCATCCCCATACTGCCATTGGCCTCAAAATTGGATATCAAATTCGCTTTCTAATCTCAAATACCATTCAATTAAACCCCTTATTGAAAAAGTCAACAAATATGTCCGGTTTAGGGTATGGGCCCTAAAAACTATGAATATCGAGCTCCACTGTCTTGAAGACCCAAATTGTCTTGGTGAGCAAATGCGTTCTACTTGGGGGTTGTTATGGTGGTGGGATGTCTCCTAGACAACTGGCCCCGAATGTTGATGTCAAATTCTTGGTCTACTCCAAAATACCCTTCATTTGAGCCCCATTTTTCCATAGTCGGCAAACATGGCCAGTTTGGGGGGTGTTTTGGGGGATGGGGCGGCAGTTCAGTAACTTGGTTTTGAAAATATATCTCAGATTCGTGTTCCACTCTCAAATACCTTTTATTTGAGCCTCATATTGCAATGGTCAGCAAATACTCCCTATTTGGGTGGTGTTATGGGGGGGTGGGGTGGCCCCGTAGACACTTTTCCCGAACATTGATATCAGATTCGTGCTTTACTTCCATTTGAGCCCCATATTGCTATGGTCGTGAATTTGTCTTCTTTGGGGGATGTTCTCGGGGATATTTTGTTTACCAATCTGACGAAATTGCTGGCTTATGAATAAATACAACGCTCTTCCCGCTAAATGCCATAATAGACGGGGATAAGATAAGCGGCTTGGTAAGCATTTTTCTCCAAAATAGGCGTGAAAATCAACTTAGGGCATAAACCCTATTTTATCGTTGTGAATATATTTCTACATACATTTTTTTTTTATACCCTACACCATAGGATGGAGGTATACTAATTTCGTTATTCTGTTTGTAACTACTCGAAATATGCGTCTGAGACCCCATAAGGTATATATATTCCTGATCGTCGCGGCATTTTATGTCGATCTAGCCATGTCTGTCCGTCTGTCCGTCCGTCTGTCCGTCCGTCTGTCTTTCGAAAGCACGCTAACTTCCGAAGGAGTAAAGCTAGCCGTTTGAAATTTTGCACAAGTACTTTTTATTAGTGTAGGTCGTATTGGTATTGTAAATGGGCCATATCGGTCCATGTTTTGATATAGCTGCCATATAAACCGATCTGGGGTCTTGACTTCTTGAGCCTCTAAAGGGCCCAATTCTTACCCGATTGGAATGAAATTTTGCACGATGTGTTCTGTTATGATATGCAATAACTGCGCCAAGTATGGTTCAAATCGCACCATAACCTGATATAGCTGTCATATAAACCGATCTTGGGTCTTGACTTCTTGAGCCTCTAGAGGGCGCAATTCTAATCCGATTGGAATGAAATTTTGCACGACGTGTTTTGCTATGACTTCCAACAACTGTGCTAATTTAAGTTCAAATCGGTCAATAATCTGATTTAGCTGCCATATAAACCGATCTGGGATCTTTTCTTCTTGAGCCTCTAGAGGGCGCAATTATTATCCGACAGGATTCGAATTATTATCCAATTTGCTTGAAATTTTGTACGACGGATCCTCGAATGACCATCAACATATGTGTTTGTTATGGTCTGAATCGGTTTATAGCCTGATACAACTCCCATATAAATCGATCTCTCTATTTTACTTCTTGAGCCCCCAAAGGGCGCATTTCTTATTCGAATTGGCTGACATTTTACACAGGTCTCCAACATGTAACTTAACTGTGGTCCGTATCGTTCCATATTTTGATATCGCTCTAATAGCAGAGCAAATCTTTTCTTATATCCTCTTTTGCCTAAGAAGAGATGCCGGGAAAAGAATTCGACAAATGCCATCCATGGTGGAGGGTATATAAGATTCGGCCTGGCCGAACTTAACACGCTTTTGTTTGTTTTTGTTTTAACATTGAGCTAAAGTACACCGGCAATCTTTAATATAAGACCAGTTATATTTTTTAAAAAAAATCCAAAACAAAACCAATAAGGAAAGGCAAAAGTTGGGCAGTGCCGACTATATAATACCCTACACCACCGAGTATACGTAATACTTTTAATAAATAGCACTTATATCCAAATTTAGTAAGACTTTACTTTAGCATACCTATTGAAATATCGAATAGGGCGTTAAGCGATTTTCTTACGATGGTATAAAAATTATGGCTTTTACAGCCTTAAAAGTCGAAAAGCATAAAAGATGTATAGAGGAGTTTTATCTAAATCGATTATGATGAAATTTTTCTTACATATTGGGATGTCAATTAAACCATCTCATGAAAATTTTTTTAGAGATCGGACCAAAATTGTGGCTTCTACAGCCTTAAAAGGCCATATCGGATGAAAAATATATATGGGAGCTATATCTAAATCTGGACCGATTTTCATGGAACTTTGCACACATATGAGAACGTTGAATAAAACGGCCCATGCGATATTTTGTAAAGACCGGACCATAATTGTGGCTTCTACAGCCTTAAAAGGCCATATCGGATGAGAGATATACATGGGAGCTATATATAAATCTGATCCGATTATAATGAAACTTTGCACACATATTGGGACGTCGCAAAAAGCATTTCATGCCAAATTTTCTAAAGTTCGGGGCAAAATTGTGCCTTCTACAGCCTTTATATTGGGTTGCCCAAAAAGTAATTGCGGATTTTTTTAAAAGAAAGTAAATGCATTTTTAATAAAACTTGGAATGAACTTTAATCAAATATACTTTTTTTTACACTTTTTTTCTAAAGCAAGCTAAAAGTAACAGCTGATAACTGACAGAACAAAGAATGCAATTAGAGAGTCACAAGCTGTAAAAAAAATTGTCAACGCCGACTATATGAAAAATCCGCAATTACTTTTTGGGCAACCCATATAATGCCCTGTACCACAGTGGTGGATATTGTAAACATCGTTATGGGGTTTAAAGTTTGTGAGTATGTTTTTGACATCTTTTCGTTTTGAAATATTTCTGAATGACTTATTTAGAGGTATATCAATGATCACAATTCCAAGAAGTCCCCGGCTTTTCCTTATTTGATGCATTTTGTGCAACAATATCCGAGGATATTGCTAAACGCAGATTCCACTTTCAATATTTGAGCTCATAACCACTACAGCTGTGGTTACTTCGACGGACTTTTCTGCAGGCTGGGGAATCAATTCATACTTTATCTATGCTTCTCTTCACAATTGCTTCAACAGCAAGCCACAAGAATTTGGCTCCATCACAATTGGCTCAGTGCATATTGAGTTGTGGCTCTTCCACTTTCGATGTTGCAACTCAAACGAACCGCACAATTTGTAGAGCAAATTAGTGCAATTATTGAAATAGCCAAGCAGAAGGATATTGGCAAGTAATGCCTCACCCTCACCCCAAAAACCAAAATGGGAAACTGAAACTACAATAATTTTGATGTTGCTTGCAAAACGATAGGAGGCGTCTTATGAAGCCTATTGAAGTAATGTTGAAAACAAATTTCTGTTTACCTAATACTCCAATAGCAAAGTTTTAAGTGGTTGCAATAACCTAAAGGACTTTGTGAGCTAGAAAATCACCAAGGAGTTTTGGGTGGCCTTATCTTGGCAGGCTCTTACTTAACCTCCACAATGGAGGGCATTTGTCAGGTTCTTTGCGCGGAAAGGTAAATAGGGGCCAACGTAGCTCAGAGGATAGCATGTCCGCCTCTGGCGTTGAACGTCTGGGTTGTAGTCCCGGCGAAAACATCAGAAACAAGTAAGAGTGTGCTAAATTCGTCCAGGCCGAATCATATATACCCTCCACCATGGATCGCACATGTCGAGTTCTTTGTCGAGGACTGCCGCCTCAGTGTACGTGTTCGTCCTATTTTTTCGTCATGGGAGAGGCACATACCGGAGTGCCTGCTCCGCACGCTTCTGGTTCGTGCCGGGATTGAAAAGAACCCCGGACCCTGATTCTGTTCGGTTCGCCAGAACCGCCTTCATTATCGGTCGGTGTCGGTCATTTCCGATCTTCCCCTGGCCTCACTTCACTACGGGAGTATAGTCATACTGGTTATGTCGCAAGGTGCTGTGCGAACATAGCCAGCAGTGGGTCACAAGCGTCGTCGCCGTTGCCTTCTGCGTCCTCGTCGTCGGACTGGCAAGCCGTCATCTCTTTGGGGTCAGACCACCTCCCCATAATTCTCACCATCGACCGACCACTCGACTTCATAACCTCTGAGCGCCGGACGTTTATCAATCATAAGAAGGCCGATTGCGCTGGCTTCAGAGAGTATATCAATCGCCGCTTCAGTGAACTGCTACCCCCCTCTGAAGTGCTTGTGGCCGAGAGGTAATTCCGAGACATCATTAACGCAGCAGCCGCTCCCTTTATACCAGCCGGTCGAATACCCCAAGTGTGGCCCAATTTCCCGGCGCAAGCAGTGGTACACGCAGATGAGCGTGATGGGATTCGTGCTATGGACCTCGCTAACCCCAGAATCAGCGAGCTGAATCTGGAAATAAACAGGGTAGTCAACGAACATAAGCGGAATTTGTGGCTGGAACACTTGGAGCAATGTAACCTAGGCACCGGTGTAGGCAAATTGTGGTCTACTGTTAAGTGACTCTCGAATCCCGGTGGACGGGATGACAGGACCTCAGTTACTTTTGGTGAAAAAACCGTGACTGATCCGAAGAGATGTGCCGGGTTGTTCAACCGTCAATTTATTGTGCATCCCGAGAGAGACAGGGCAAGGAGGAGAGCCATTCGCCATATTCGTGGTCTCCGAGCCGATGAACAGCCATCACAGCCATTACAGTGGGTGAAGTTACGAATGTCCAATCATCTAAGGCGTTGGGCCCCGACGGAATCTTTACATTGATGTTGAAGAATCTAAATTCACCTGGAGTTGAGTACCTTACCACTGTCCTCAACCTGTCTTTGAACACTCTTATAGTTCCCGATGTCTGGAAAATGGGCAGAGTGATCCCGCCACTGAAGCCTGGAAAAGACCCGAGTTTGGGGGAGTCGTACAGACTGATCTCCCTTCTCTCACCAGTGGCAAAGACGCTTGAGGCATTACTCCTCCCGAGCCTCGTAGGAGAATTTCCATTCGCCGAGCATCAACATGGATTTCGAGGACTGCACAGCACAACAACAACAGCTTTGCATGTCATCACCGCACACATTAGCCGTGGCTTCAATCAGCCCAGGCCCCGTGGCACTGGACCTATCTAAGGCATTCGACACGGTCAGTCATGCCAAAATTATTTGAGGACATGGCCAACACGTCTCTCCAGCCAGGCCTGAAACGATGGGTTGCGAATTATTTGTATGGTCACCAGTCATTTGTGGAATTTAGGGATAAGAAGTCAAAGCACCGTAGAGTGAAACAGGGAGTTCCCCAAGGTAGGGTGATATCTTCGGCACTGTACAACCTCTAGCTATCCTCCATTCCACCCCCTCCAGGCGGTATAGAGTTCGTATCATATGCGACCGATTGTACGATCATAGGCCCCCCACCCATTGATGACATCTGCGATAGGTTGAACGTCTACCTCAACGAACTTGCCTCATAGTTTGCTGCAAGAAATCTCTTTAACTCTTAACTCTTCTTTAACTCTCTAATATCTATTTAGGGTGGGGACACTTCGCCCTGTATGTGCATATCGTGCTACTGTAGCCTATGTCCACCTATGACGCTGAACGCTGAGTTCGAATCCTGGCGGAACTTGGGACAAAATTTAAAGCGGTGGTTATCCCCTCTTAATGCTGACGACATTTGCGAGGCACAATACCATGCAAGGTCATGTAAAAAATTCTCTCCCCCAAGAGATGTCGCACTGCGGCACACCGTACGGACTCGACTATAAAAAAGGTCCCTTATCGTTGATAAACTCAAATTGAATGGGAAATCACTCATTGATGTGTGAAAAGTTTTCCCCAACTCGGTTCCGGGGCAAATTTTAACTCCAAAAAGCCTTTTCTTTGAGCCCCATATTAGTGTATTGGTAAATTTTTAAGGTTTAGGGGGTATTTCGGGGGTGATCACTTGGCCATCAAAGTAAGTAAAAGATTCGTGCTCTACTTTCTGAAACAGTTCGTATGAGTCCCATATGTCATGATCGGTAAAAAAGTTGCGTTTGAAGGTGGGGTGGACCCCAGGGTCTTTGTCCCGAAAATGAATATAAATTTCCCGAAAATCAATAAATATCCACCACCAAAATAGCTTTTATATAATAGGGTGGGTGGGTGGGGCGGCTCCCCAAACACATGGCTCTATATTGTAGTGATTGGTCCATACATCCATTTAGCAGGTTTTGGGCTGTCCCCGCGGCACCTGTCCCAAACAATAGAAACCATGTTTTTTTGGGCTGGGGAGACCACCGGCAGTTTGCCCCAAAAATAGATATCCACTTCGATCTTTACTCCCAAATACCGTTGACTTGAGCTCCATATTGCTATAGTCGGAAATAAAATTCAATTTAAGAGGTGATTTAGGGCGTACCCCCAAAATTTCGATATCAAATTAATTTTTTACTCTCAAATAGCTTTCATTAGAGTCTCATATCGCTATAATGGGTCAATTAATCTATTCGAAGTATTTTTAGGAGGAAAAGAACCAACTGGACTTGAACGCAAATTTTAATGTCATATTTTTAATCTACACCCAAACATCTTTCATTTGAATCCTATATAGCTGATATGCCCATTTGGGGGTATTTGAGGGTGAGGCGACCTCTCATTACTTGGACCTAAAGTTTTATGCCATATTTGTAATCTACTGCCGGATACTTTTCATTTGAGTCCCATATTGATAGGAACGTCGAATATTTCTGTTTAGAGGAGTTTTTGGGTTGGGGCGGCCCGCTGGATACTTGGACCCAAAATTTAATATGATTTTCATTTTCTAGTCTCCAATACCTTTCATTGGATACCCACATTGTGGCCATCAGTTCTCTTTTGGTTTTGGGTGGCGTTTTTGGTGTAAGGGTGAGGGTCCTTACACCTTTTTTTTTTCTTTTTTTTTTGATTCTATGGAACAAATAAACAAACCGAGTCCCATATAGCCATGATGGGTCATATGCCCAGTTGGGATGATTTTGGGGGGTGGGATGACCCCCTACACTTCGAGCTGATTTTGTATGTCAGATTCGTAATCTACTCCCGAATACCTTTCAACCCCATATTGATATGGACCACCAGTTTGTCTGTTTTTAGACAATTTGGGGTTAGGGTGACTTCCTGGGTACTCGGACCCAATTTTAATACCATATTTGTATTCTACTCTTCAATATCTTTTATTTGATATCCATATTGTCTTTATCGGTCCATTTGTGATTTTGGGTAATATTCTTGGGGTAACGGGGAGGGTCCGCCCCCTATCGGATATCAACAAATTATAAAGCATATTTCTTCTTCCTGACCATATTCGTAATCTACTCCTGAATACCTTTCATTTGAGTTCCATATTGTCATAATCGTCAAATAAACCTATTTTAAGGGGTTTTGGGGCTGGGGCGGCCCCCAGGTACTTGGACCCTACTTTTATTATGAAATTCGTACTCTACTCATGTCCGTCCGTCCGTCTGTCAGTCTGTCTGTTGAAATCGCGCTACAGTCTTTAAAAATAGAGATATTGAGCTGAAACGTTGCACAGATTCTTTTTTTTTGGTCCATAAGCAGGTTAAGTTCGAAGATGGGCTATATCAGACTATATCTTGATATAGCCCCCATATATACCGATCCGCCGATTTAGGGTCTTAGGCCCATAAAAGCCACATTTATTATCCGATTTTGCTGAAATTTGGGATAGTGAGTTGCTACAGGCCCTTCGACAACCTTCGTTAATTTGGCTTAGATCGGTCCAGATTTGGATATAGCTCCCATATAGACCGATCCGCCGATATAGGGTCTTAGGCCCATAAAAGCCACATTTATTATCCGATTTTGCTGAAATTTGGGACAGTGAATTGTGTTAGGCCCCTCAACATTCTTCTTTAATTTGGCTTAGATCGGTCCAGATTTGGATATAGCTGCCATATAGATCGATCCTCCGATTTAGGGTCATAGGCCCATAAAAGCCTCATTTATTATCAGATTTTGCTGAAATTTGGGACAGGAAGTTGTGTTAGGCTCTTCGACACCCTTTGTTAATTTGGCTTAGATCGGTCCAGATTTGGATATAGCTGCCATATAGACCGATCCTCCGATTTAGGGTCTTAGGCCCATAAAAGCCACATTTATTATCCGATTTTGCTGAAATTTGGGACAGTGAGTTGTGTTAGGCCCCTCGACATCCTTCGTTAATTTGGCCCTAATCAGTCCAGATTTGGTTATAGCTGCCATATAGACAGGTCTATCGATTTTAGGTCTTGGGGCCATAAAAGTCACATTTATTATCCGATTTTGCTGAAATTTGGGACAGTGAATTGTGTTAGGCCCCTCAACATTCTTCTTTAATTTGGCTTAGATCGGTCCAGATTTGGATATAGCTGCCATATAGACCGATCCTCAGATTTAGGGTCTTAGGCCCATAAAAGCCACATTTATTATCCGATTTTGCTGAAATTTGGGACAGTGAATTGTGTTAGGCCCCTCAACATTCTTCTTTAATTTGGCTTAGATCGGTCCAGATTTGGATATAGCTGCCATATAGATCGATCCTCCGATTTAGGGTCATAGGCCCATAAAAGCCTCATTTATTATCAGATTTTGCTGAAATTTTGGACAGGAAGTTGTGTTAGGCTCTTCGACACCCTTTGTTAATTTGGCTTAGATCGGTCCAGATTTGGATATAGCTGCCATATAGACCGATCCTCCGATTTAGGGTTTTAGGGCCATAAAAGCTACATTTATTATCCGATTTTGCTGAAATTTAGGACAGTGAGTTGTGTTAGGCCCTTCGACATCCTTCGTTAATTTGGCCCTAATCAGTCCAGATTTGGTTATAGCTGCCATATAGGACGATCTCTCGATTTAGGGTCTTAGGCCCATAAAAGCCACATTTATTTTCCGATTTTTCTATTTTCTAAATTTCGATCAGTGAGTTGCGTTAGGCCCTTCGACATCCTTCGTTAATTTGGCCCTAATCAGTCCAGATTTGGTTATAGCTGCCATATAGACCGATCCTCTGATTTAAGGTCTTAGGCCCATGAAAGGAGCATTTATTATCCGATTTTGCTAAAATTTGGGACAGTGAGTTAAGTTAAGCCCCTTAACATTCCTCTTTAATTTGGCTCACATCGGTCCAGATTTGGTTATAGCTGCCTTATAGTCCGATCTCTCGATTTAAGATTTTGGGCCCATAAACGGCGCATTTATTGTCCGATTTCGCCGAAATTTGGGACATTGAGTTATGTTTGGCCCTTCGATATACTTCTTCAATTCGGATCTGATCTGTCCAGATTTGAATATAGCTGCCCTATAGACCGATCTCTCATTTTAAGTTCTTGACCCCATTAAAGTCGCGTTTATTGTCCGATGTTGCCAAAATTTGGGACAATAAATTGTGTTGAGCCCTTCGTCATTCTTCTTCAATTTGGCCTAGGTCCAGATTTGGGTATTGCTGCTATATCGGCCCATCTTTCGATTTTAGGCTTTGGGCCCATAAAAGGCGCATTTATTGTTTATTTATTTATTGTTTATTTATTTTCATATAGTCGGCGTTGGCAATTTTTTTCACAGCTTGTGACTCTGTAATTGCATTCTTTCCTCTGTCAGTTATCAGCTGTTACTTTTAGCTTGCTTTAGAAAAAAGTGTAAAAAAAGTTTTTTTTAAAAATGCATTTACTTTCTTTTAAAAAATCCGCAATTACTTTTTGGGCAACCCAATATTAAGATAGTCTTCATTCCTCTACAGTTTTGCTTAGGTCGGTCTTGATTTGGATATAGCTGCTATATAGACCTATCTCTCGATTTTAGGCTTTGGGCCCATAGTCTTTATAATTACTCCATTGAGGTGAGGACGTCACAGAAAAAAATTGATGATGTCTTCACCTGAATTGAATTCCAGTTTTTCAACGTAATAAAAAATTTGTCGAAATTTCTTTAAAATTCTGTCTGGTAAAAAATCTTCACACATAGGACTTTCAAAAATTTTGTTTTCTGTCTCTTGCTTTTGAAAACGGAAACAGCGAATAATTGAAAAGGAGCGACCTACATGGATGCATCGGCATCTAATGGATTGCCGTCATCCCATGTGAAATGACCGATTTGCTTGAAACATGTTTAGCTATCTTAAACACAAACCAAGTGAACCATAACAAGCATCACGTTAGTAGGACAAAACCATACTTGGCCAAACACATATAGTGAGCGTCAAAATAAAGTGAAGGAATTTAACAAAGTATTAAAATCAGCCTATGAATTTATTGTACTATTAATACGAAATAAGAAATTGAAAAAGTTTATTTCAGGAACAACATTATGTTTAGCGATAAGTTTGAGGTATGGGGCCAGAAAAAAAAATCTGTAAAAGTATGGCTTTTGCATAGCTTATTTTGACGCACACTGTATATGTATGAGTACACCATCAGTCACACCGATATTTATGTATGGGAACTGCATCTTACTGCATGCGGCTTAATATGGTCAAATAAAAAATGCAGACATACTCTCGGCTTAGTGCCACATTCTGCAGATACTAAAACGTTGAGATATGGTACAAGACACTCGCATCCTACTTGTGTGCCATGGTTAAACTATGAATGTGTCAATACTCGTCTATTTGCAATGCTGTCGACAGGAGAAATGCATCACTACAGATGAAGTTTTTCCCAATTTCAAAATACATAACAAAATGGCAAACAGACATGAGTGTATGTGTGTGTGTGTGTGTGAGCGTTTGATTTCATCGCCAATGAATTTGTGCGTGTGCAGCAATTTTAAAACACCATAATTTCGTGATGGGGCTGAAAATGTTGTTCACGGTGAAAAGAGTGATGTTTTCCAAGGGAAATGGATGGAAATATGCCTGAAATATTTCTTGGGGGTCTTATAGTTCACCGACATCCTAAGGTACATAAGCTGGTAAAAGGTGTATTTTGGCATTATGTGCCTATAGAGGCCAGTTCAGTCTGTATTGCTGAAAGTCTGGGTTCGATTTCTGGCGAGAACATCAGAACTAATGATGGTGAAATTTTGTAAGGTACTATGCCATGCATGGAATCCATATGGAAACATTTCCCCAAAAAAGGTGTCGCACTGCGGCTCGACGTTTGGACTCGCTCGGACTCGTCTAAAGGAAGTCCCTTATCATTGACCTTAAACTCGAATCAGAGAGAGCTCATTGATTTGTGAGCAGTTTTTCCCTGTTCCTAGTTCACTTTAGTTTTACAACGATTACAACGTTTTATAATTCACAGCCATATTTCAATATTTTCCAAACCATACGAGATGTTGAACAATCCAGGCTATGAAATTGTAATTTAAATAGGAATTTCTTCCAAACTTTTCTCAAAGTGCTGCTTCTGCAAAAATCCAATTATCCTATTAATGCACTCTCATTTTACCTTCAAACATGAACTTTTACAATGGAATGCATTTAGGCTAACATGCTGTTAAACGTATGCATGTACGGCTGGCTGTGCGACAACTAGGCTCTGCCGTAGTACAATATTCGCGGTCTCCCAACATGCGTCTGTATTTGGGGTAAACCGAACCAAATTCACACATGATAGGAAGACACGACTTGGTGGTGTTACTTCAATTTGTGTGACAGTTCACTACCTCACCTTTGGAATACGACGACCAACATGAACAAATACCCACATGTTTGGAGTTACATTTGCTTATGTATGCATGTGTGGTTTCATGCGTGAGTGTGGGCGAGTGTGTTTCACTACACTGCGGAAAAAGTATTCATAAGTAAGAACATAAGACCAATTGCAAATCATTTGCCAAAATCTTTAGGCGATTTCCATTTTTAAGCTCAAATTAAATATGAATCCATTTTGGAAAGGAATCGTAACCCCCACTACATATCTCTATACATAGAATCACATCGGGTGATCAGTTTATATGGGAGTTATATCAGGTTCAAGATTGATTTGAACCATATTCGGTATGGAAGTGGAAAGTGATAAGTTCATATTCAGCGATATTGAACAAAATTTTCAACTACTAAGGACACGACATGTCATGTTTCGAGATTGTTTAATATGGAAGCTATAGGGTTGCCCAAAAAGTAATTGCGGATTTTTCATATAGTCTGCGTTGACAAATTTTTTCACAGCTTGTGACTCTGTAATTGCATTCTTTCTTCTGTCAGTTATCAGCTGTTACTTTTAGCTTGCTTTAGAAAAAAAGTGTAAAAAAAGTATATTTGATTAAAGTTCATTCTAAGTTTTATTAAAAATGCATTTACTTTCTTTTAAAAAAAAACCGCAATTACTTTTTGGGCAACCCAATAAATCTAAACACGGACCTATTTGGCCTACTTGCATTCCCAATCGACATACATTTATGCATAAAAAAGTTGCATGACCAGCCCAAACGGCTAAAACTCAAGTCATGAAATTTTCCATGAATGTTGGTCTTGGGTCGTAGGTACGGGATAAGGCTAGATTTGTTATATTTGTATGTTTAGGTACAAAAAGTAAAAGCGAGCTAAGTTCGGCCCGGCCGAATCTTATATACCCTCTACCATGGATCGCATTTGTCGAGTTCTTTTCCGGCATCTCTTCTTAGGCAAAAAAGGATAAAAGAAAAGATTTGCTCTGCTATAAGAGCGATATCAAGATATGGTCCGACTCGGACCACAATTAAATTATATGTGGGAGACCTGTGTCATGTAATCCAATTCGAATAAGAATTTCGTCCTTTGGGGGCTCAAGAAGTAAATAGGGAGATCGATTTATATGGGAGCTGTGTCGGGCTATAGACCGCTTCAGACCATAATAAACAAAATTTCAGGAAAATCGGATAATAATTGCAACCTCTAGAGGCTCAAGAAGTCAAGACCCAAGATCGGTTTATATGGCAGCTATATCAGGTTATGGACCGGTTTGAATCATACTTGGCACAGTTGTTGGAAGTCATAGCAAAACATGTTGCGAAAAATTTCATTTCAATCGGAGAAGAATTGCGCTCTCTAGAGGCTCAAGAAGTCAAGACCCAAGATCGGTTTATATTACAGCTATATAAGGTTATGAACCTATTTAAATCATACTTGGCACAGTTGTTGGAAGTCATAGCGAAACACGTTGTGCAAAATTTCATTCTAATCGCATAAGAATTGCGCCCTCTAGAGGCTCAAGAAGTCAAGACACAAGATCGCCTTATATGGCAGCTATATCAGGTTACTCACCGATTTGAGCCTAATTCAGCACAGTTGTTGGAAGTCATAGCAAAACATGTTGCGCAAATTTTCATTCCAATCGGATAAGAATTGTGCTCTCTAGAAGCTCAAGAAGTCAAGACCCAAGATTGGTTTATATGGCTGATATATCAGGTTACTCACCGATTTGAGCCTAATTCAGCACAGTTGTTGGAAGTCATAGCAAAACACGTCATGCAAAATTTCATTCCAATCGGATAAGAATTGCGCCCTCTAGAGGCTCAGGAAGTCAAAACCCAAGATCGTTTTATATGGCAGCTTTATCAAAACATGGACCGATATGGCCCATTTACAATCCAAACCGACCGACACTAATAAGAAGTACTTGCGCAAAATTTCAAGCGGTTACCTTTACTTCGCTTACTAAAGTTAGCGTGATTTCGACAGACAAACGGACGAACAGACGGACGGACAGACAGACTGACGGACATGGCTAGATAATCATCGAAATCAAGTTATAAATGTGCTTTTTATAGGGCCAAGACTTCAAATCAAGAGATCAGTCTATATGGCAGCTTTATCCAAATCTGAACCGATCTGAGCCAAATTGCCGAAAGTTGTTGAAGAGCCTTACGCAACTTAATGCCATAAATTTCGGCGAAATCGGACAATAAATGCGCCTTTATGGGCCCAAAACAATATATCGAGAAATCGGTCTATATGGCAACTATATCCAAATCTGAACTGATCTGAACCAAATTGAAGAAGAATGTCGAAGGGCCCAATGCAACTCACTGTCCCAAATTTCGGCAAAATCGGACAATAAATGCGTCTTTTACGGGCCCAAAACCTTAAATCGAGAGATCGGTCTATATGGCAGCTATATCCAAATTTGGACCTATCTGTCCCATATTGCAGAACAATATCAAGGGGCTTAAGTTAACTTACTGTTTCAAATTTCGGTTACATCGGATAATAAATTCGCCTTTTACTTTAAATCGAGAGATCGGTCTATATGGCAGCTATATCCAAATCTGGGACGATCTGAGCCAAATTGAAAAAGAATGTCGAATGGCCAAGCACAACTCACTGTGACATTAACAAGTAAATGCGACTTTTATGACCCCAAAACCTTAAATCGAGAGATCGGTCTATATGGCAGCTCTATACATATCTGGACCGATCTGAGTGCAATTAAAGAAGGATGTCGAAGAGCCTAACACAACTCACTGTCCCCAATTGCGGCGACATCGTACAATAAATGCGCTTTTTATGGCCCCTAAACCTAAAACCGAGAGATCGGTCTATATGACAGCTATATCCAAATCTGGACCTATCTGTGCCATATTGCAGAACAATATCGAGGGACTTAACTTAACTCGCTGTCCCAAATTTCGGCACCATCGGACAATAAATGCGCCTTTTATGAGTCCAAAACCTTAAGTTGAGAGATCGGTCTACATGGCAGCTATATCCAAATATGAATTGATCAGGGCCAAATTGAAGAAGGATGTCGAAGGGTCTAATGCAACTCACTGTCCCAAATTTCTGCAGAATCGGATAATAAATGTGGCTTTGATGGGCCTAAGAACCTAAATCGGCTGATCGGTTTATATGGGAGCTATGTCAAGATATAGTTCGATATAGCCCATCTTCGAATTTAACCTGCTTATGGACAAAAAAGAATCTGTGAATCATTTTCAGCTCAATATCTCTATTTTTAGAGACTGTAGCGATTCTGTGATGGGCTTTTTTTCTGTGTGTACCCCAACACAAACAAGCAGACACCTATGAGGGTGTATTTCCGAGTCGACCACTAATGCCACTGTAAATTCATGTACAGTGTAAATCTCTGATGTTATCGGTGGTCGATTGCCATTTACTGTCTACGTGCAGTGAATTTTTAAATTATGTTGAGCTCTATATCCCGCTCTTCAACCACGATTCAAGCATGCACATATAACATGTGTGTCTCTATAAATATGTGTGTGTGTGTCCACGAATTTGTTTATATGTTTGAGTGTGTGTGTGTGTGTGCGTGAAGAATATGCTGACGGTTTACAACGTGCCTGTGGCTGTTTTCACACCCAAGCCCCCCATGTCAACTGTTCTGCAGACACTTTAGAGGAATTCATTGTGATTATAATTTGATTATGGTGCTTAAAGGACAAAAATTGACCAACAAAGTTATGCGACGTAATCTGGTCGTCCCCCGCATGCATCTTAAGGGACCTAACTGTTTGGCATGATTGCTTGAAAAGTCACCTGTGAAGATTTGGATGAGGTTTAATTGTAAACATTTGCTGGTTATGTGTTATGTTTTGGAAGCACACAGAAAACACGAATAGAAATCATGTTAAAAACAATCTATTGTTGATGGCATGCCGGGCTATTATGCTGAAAGCCTGGGTTCGAATGCTGGCGTGAACATCAGTATCATTAATAGGGTCCATATTAAACTTATCCATAAAGGGATCAATGTTTGCCTCTGTTTCAATTTCCTTTTTTATACCCACCTCCATAGGATGGGGGGAATTTTTATTTTGTCATTCCGTTTGCGACACATCGTGTATATATTTCTGATCGTCGTAAAAGTCTAAGACGATATAACGATGCCCGTGTTTCAATCCGTCTGTGTTTACGTCAGTTGTAATCATGATAGTCTTTCAAAATTGAGATATTGAGTTAAAATTTTGCACAGACCCGCAGGATATAGCTGTAATGTAGACCGATCTGGCGATTTAGGGTCTAAGTCCGTAAAAGCCGTAATTTTTATTCTTTGATATCAGGAGGGGGACGGACCCTCCCCCTTACACCAAAATTACTACCCAAAAATAAAAGTGGAGCGACCGGGACAATATGGGATTCAAATGAAAGGTATTCAAGAGTAGAGTACGAATTTCATAATAAAAATTGGGTCAAAGTACCTGGGGGCCCGCCCCAGCCCCAAAACCCTTTAAAATAGGTTTATTTTGACGATCATGACAATATGGGAATCAAATGAAAGGTATTCGGGAGTAGATTACGAATATGGTCAGGAAGTAGGAATAGGCTTCATAATTTATTGATAACGGAAGGGGCGGACCCTTCACCATTACCCCAAAAACACCACCCAAAATCAAAAGTCAACCGAAAAGGACAATATGGGTATCAAATGAAAAGTATGCGGGAGTAGATAACAAATCTGGCCTACAAATTCATGTCGAATTATAAGGGGTTACCCCACCCCCACAAGAACGACCAAAATGCGCACATTAGCCAATCACTGATATATGGGACTTGGTTTGTTTGTTCCGTATAGACTGAAAAAAGGCAGAATCGATTTTTTCGAAATTTTCGCAACATTGTGTAAGTTGGTCTGAAAGGAAACATAGGCTATATAATTTTTCGGTATCGTAAGGGGGATGGACCCTCCCCCTTATGCCAAAAATACCACCGAAAATCAAAAAGGACCGATCGGGACAATATAGGTATCAAATGAAAGGTTTTGGAGTGTAGAAGGCGAACATGGTATTAAAATTTGGGTTTAAGTACCCATCGTGCCGCCTCAACCCCAAAACTCCACCAAACAGACATATTAGACGTTCATTTCAATATGGGGTTCAAATAAAAGATTTTCGGGATGCTTATGGCATAAAAAATCAGATTGAAGTATAGGGGGTCACGCCACTCAAAAACGCCTTTAGACCCACTATGTCGCACTATATATTGATATAGGCCCCATATAGACCGATCCGTCGATTTAGGGTCTTAGGCCCATAAAAGCCACATTTATTATCCGATTTTGATGAAATTTGGGACAGCGAGTTATGTTAGGCCCTTCGATAGCCTTCTCCAATTTGTCCCCGATCCGTCCAGATTTGGATATAGCTGCCATATAGACCGATTTCTCGATTTAAGGTCTTAGGCCAATAAAAGCCACATTCATTATCCAATTTTGCTGAAATTTAAGACAGTGAGTTGTGTTAGGCCCTTCAACATCCTTCGTTAATTTGGTTCAGATCGGTCCAGATTTGGTTATAGCTGCCATATAGACCGATCCTCCGATTTTGGGTCATAGGCCCATAAAAGACGCATTTATTATCCGATTTTGCTGAAATTTGGGCCAGTGAGTTGAGTTAGGCCCTTCGACATCCTGCGTTAATTTGGCCTAGATCGGTCTAGTTTTGGTTATAGCTGCCATATAGACCGATCCGCCGATTTAAGGTCTTAGGCCCATAAAAGACGCATTTATTTTCCGATTTTGCTGGGACAGTGAGTTGCCTAAGGCCTCTCGACATCTTTCTTTAATTTGACCTACGTCGGTTCAGATTTGGATATAGCTGTCATATAGACCGATCTCTCGGTTTAAGGTTTTGGGTCCATAAAAGGCGTATTTAATGTCCGATGTCGCTGAAATTTGAGACAGTAAGTTTAGTTAAGCTCTTTGACGTCCTTCTTCAATGTGGCGCAAATCGGTCCAGATTTGGATATAGCTGTCATATAGAGCGATATCTTGATTTAAAGTCTTGGCCCCATAAAAGGCTCATTTATAATACGATTTCACTGAACTTTGACACAGTGACTTATGTTAGGTTTTTCGATATCCGTGTTGTATATGGTTCAGATCGGTTTATTTTTAGATATAGCTACTGTTCTTATTAATATTTGTTCCAAATCGGATTATATTTAGATATAACTGCTATGGGACATAAGGTGTGCAATTTTCATCGGATTTTGATGAAAGGTGGTTTACATATACAAACGAGGTGGTGGGTATCCGAAGTTCGGCCTGGCCGAACTTAACGCCTCTTTACTTGTTTTATAGTCGAGTTCGAACGGCGTCCCGCAGTGCGACATCTTTTTGTGGTAATTTTTTTAAATGACCATGCATGGCATTGTACCTCGCAAGTGTCGCCAGCATTAGTAGGGAATAAACACCGCTTTGTCCGATATTCTCGGCAGGATTCGGACGCTCTCAGCGTCATGGGCATGAAATCTATATCCGCATTCAAGGCGAAGTGTCTCCACCCTAGTCTCCGGTTCGGCTAGTACAGTATATATTGGGTTGCCCAAAAAGTAATTGGGCGGATTTTGCAAATAGTCGGCGTTGACAAATTTTTCACAGCTTGTGACTCTGTAATTGCATTCTTTCTTCTGTCAGTTATCAGCTGTTACTTTTAGCTTGCTTTAGAAAAAAAGTGTAAAAAAAGTATATTTGATTAAAGTTCATTCTAAGTTTTATTAAAAATTCATTTACTTTCTTTTTAAAAATCCGCAATTACTTTTTGGGCAACCTAATATATGCCATGCAACACAGCTTTCTATTACTAATGACTATTGCCTCTAGAGTGTGTTTAGAAATCAGTTAAAAAGTGGTCACGTTTTTGTCTTTATGACATAATAAACATTTAAGTGTCTCTATCCTCCTCATCTCTATTCAAAAACGATCAATACTTCTATGGGTATCTGCTAATGGACTTTTGCTTGAAATGTTTCAAAGCATAGCAATAAAAAAGGAACGAAGAAACTTTCAAAAACATCCATAAAGAGCAACTCTATCGAAAGGGTGTTTTGCACAGTTATGTGCATTTATTATTAATGGAGGTGAAAGGTGATAACATTTCCCATCACCGATATTAAAGTTCACCCTCACAAACTGACAAGGAAGTCACGTTTTTTTATGCTCATAGTCCTGGACATTAAACAAATGCGAATGTTTATTGAAATATTGACAAAAAAATATCCGAAATATCCTTATTGAGATACAAAAAAAGACAACAAAAAAAAAATATGGCATGACAAATGTTTTCCTTTCTTCATCGCTTGACCTTTAAATCGAATGCTTCCCAAAGCTTTGGCCACTTCCAGACGTTGTTTTCGTCACAAAACCATTGCCATGGAAGTTTACGGTCATTTTTAATTAGTTGGGAAACCAATCGAGTGGGCAAATAAAAGGACACAAGAGGATGACGATAATTGCCCATTCTAATGGAGATTTATGGTTATTACTTTGTATCACTGCTCCCAAAGATTCATGTTTCTATCGCATTTTTGAAGATTTTACATTTTTGTTCTGTTTTGGGTTTTGGTGAAAAGTGACATCAACAACACGTTGTTATCATTATTCTTGCTACACTGAAATTTAATATCGATTATCTCATTTGCATTTTTGTCCTCCATGACATTAAAAGCCATCACAATGGCGAATAATTAAATTTTATTTCGTTTTGTTTTAGTCTTCAAGAAATTTAAAATAATGTTGTTATTCTTGATATCTTCAAGAAATTAAAAAAATTATAATGATATTTAAGAATAAAATGCTGATTAAGACATCCGGACTAAAAGGAAATGGAGTGAAGATCTTAAAAGAATTTTTGGTTAGTTGGAGCTGGGCTTGCCACATGTTCAGGATTGGCTGGGATTATCCCGTCTTTCCGTGGTAGTCCCAACTCCCGACTATTCGACAAAAAATATTGGAAATCACATTTGAATTTTGATCCGATACATGGGCCCATAAATTGGAACAGTCCTCTTGTAAAACGATTGCCAGATTTGACTTCTCGAGTCCCTAGGAGCTCAAATTTTCATCAGATTTGGCCGAAATTAGATACGTGAAATGAAAATCAACCTTATAATCAACACACCATTCATTACCCTAAAAACCGATCCCTCAATATGACTTCCTGAGTCAAGACCCAAGATCAGATTATGTGGCAGCTATATCAAAACATTGACCGGTTTGGCCCATTTACAATCCCAACCGACCTACACAAATAAGAAATATTTGTGTAAAATTTAGCTTGCTTTCGACAGACAGACGGACGGACATGATCCTAAATTTCGGCGAAATCGGACAATAATTGCCCCAATTATGGCCCCAAAAGACTAAATCGAGAGATCGGTCTATAAGGCAGCTATATCCAAACCTGGACCGATTTAGACCAAATTAAAGAAGGTTGTCGAAGGTGCTAACACAGCTCACTGTTACAAATTTCGGCGACATTGGACAATAAATGCGCCTTTTATGTGGCCAAAACTTAAAACCCAGAGATCGGTCTATATGGCAGCTATATACAAATCTGGACCGATCTAGACCAAATTAAAGAAAGATGTCGAAGGAGCTACCACAACTCACTGTCGCAAATTTCGGTGACCTTGGACAATAAATGCGCCTTTTATGTGGCCAAAATCTAAAACCCAGAGATCAGTCTATATGGCAGCTATACCCAAATCTGGATAAAATTAAAGAAGGATGGATGGACAGACGGACGGACATGTCTAGATTTTCTCAGATTTTTACGCTGATCAAGAAAATATATACTTTATAGGTTCGAAAATGGATATTTCGATGTGTTGCAAATGGAATGACAAAATGAACATACCCCCAACCTTCGGTGGTAGGTATACAAATTTGATATCCAAATTCCGGATGGGGTACCTAGGGGGGCTGCCCCACCCTAAAACCTACCAAACATATATTTAGACCAATCACGATAATATGGGACTCAAATGAAAGGTTTTTACGATTAGAAAACGAATCTGTTATCCAATTGTCGGACCAAGTGTTAGGGGGACCACCCCAACGCCCCAAAATACCCCTAAATCGGACATATCTACCGACCATGGCAATATGGGTCTCAAATGAAAGGTATTTGCGAGTGGAATATGAATCTGATATTCAAATGTGAGACCAATGCTTTGGGGGGCCGCCCCTACCCAAAAACACGCCCAAAAGAGATTAAAATTTCGACCATAGCAATATGCGACTCAAATTGAAGGTCTTTGGGAGTAAAGAACGAATCTGATATCAATATTCTGAAAAAAATGTCTATGGGACCACCCACCCCCAATAATACCACTCAAATAGAACATATTTGCTTACCATTGCAATATGGGGCTCAAATAGGAGGTATTTTAGAATAGAACACGAATCTGATATATATTTTTAGGGCCAAGTCACTGAATCGCCATCCCAAGACACCACCCAAACCGGACATGTTTGCGGACTATGGAAAAATGGGGCTCAAATTGAAGGTATGTGGGAGAAGATCACGATTCTGATATCAACATTTGGGACCAACTGTCTAGGAGACAAACCAACTGCATAGCAACCCCCAAATAGAAGGTATTTGCTTACCATGATAATTTGGGTCTTTAAGAGGGTGGAGCTCGATATTGATAGTTTCTAGGGCCCATCTCAAAAGGGGTTTAAATGAAAAGTATTTGATATTAGAAGATGATTTATTTTTATCCAATTTTGAGGCCAATGGCAACATGGGGTTCAAATAAATTTTATTTGAGAGTAGAGCACGATGCTGATATTTTTTCAGGGCCAAGTATTTGGGGGACCACCTCTCCCCCGAAAACACCTTTAAATCGGACATATGTATGATATGAGGCTCGAATGAAAGGTATTTGGAAGTACAGCACAAAATTCACCACCAACCACCACCCTTGGGGGCCTTCCCACTCCCAGAATCCCCATGAGAATATCGGGCTCAAATAAAGTCTTTTAAGAATGGAGAATGTATAACATCGAAATTTAGATTAGACATTAATCCTCCGAGCGAATTCGTAGACCAATAAAGCTCATATAGGATTCAGATTAAGGCAATTATATTGTTATACTGTTAGTCAAGCGATATACATATACTCTTTTCGTACCATGGTATTTCAAGAGCTCTTTAATTGTCGAAAATAAATATCCAAAGGATAATTTTGTTCCAAATAAAGTGAAAGAAGGCGCAACGGAACGGGCCCGGTTCAGCTAGTTATACCCTACACCACTACTGTGGTGCAGGGTATTATAACTTAGTGAATTAGTTTGTAACTCCCAAAAGGAAGAGAGATAGACCCATTGATAAGTATAGCGATTGACTCAGAATCATTTTCTGATTCGCTTTAGCTATGTCCGTCAGTCTGTCTGTCTACAGGTCGCAGTTTTCATCCCATCGTCTTCAAATTTGGTATAGTTTTGGTTTTTCGTCCTAGAGACATAGCCTATTGAAATTGGAAAAAATCGGTTCAGATCTGGATATAGCTCCCATACATATGTTCGTCCGATTTTTAGTAATAATGCAATAAAATGGTCATTTGTTAACCGTTTCTCTCGAAATTTAGCTTGAAAGATTTTTTTACGACTTTCAACATAACTGGAGAATTTCGTGGATATCGGTTCAGATTTAGATATAGCTCTCATATATATATATCGCCCGATTTTCACTCCTAGAGCCACCACAAACACATTTATTGACCAATCTTCCCAAAATATTGCACAACGCTTTCCTCGACGACTACCACAATAAACATAGAGTTTGGTCAAAATCGGCTCAGATTTAGATATAGCTCCCATATATATGTTCGTCCGATTTGCAGTAATACAGCAATAAAATGCTCATTTGTTAACCGATTTTCTCGAAATTCGGCTGGGGGGATTTTCTCTTGACTCTCAATATTACTGGTGAATTTCATGGAAATCGGTTCAGACTAAGATATAGCTCTCATATATATATATATATATCGGCCGATTTTAACATCCAGAGTCACTGCAAGAGCATTTATTGATACATCTTGGCAAAATTTTTGCAAAACGCTTTCCTCGATGACTTCCCCAGTACCTGAGGAGTTTGCTCGAGATCGGTTCAGATTTAGATATAGCTCTCATATATATGTTCGTCCGATTTGCAGTAATACAGCAATAAAATGCTAATTTGTTAACCGATTTTCTCGAAATTCGTCAGGGGGGATTTTCTCTTGACTCTCAATATTACTGATGAATTTCATGGAAATCGGTTCAGATTAAGATATAGCTCTCATATATATATATATCGCCCGATTTTAAATTCTAGAATCACTGCAAGAGCATTTATTGATACATCTTGGCAAAATTTTTGCAAAACGCTTTCCTCGATGACTGCCCCAGTACCTGAGGAGTTTGCTCGAGATCGGTTCAGATTAAGATATAGCTCCCATATATATGTTCGTCCGATTTTGAGAAATATTGCAAAAAAAGTGATCATTTATTATCCGATTCTGTTGAAATTTTGCAGGAAGGATTTTCTTATGACTCTCAATAGAACTGGTGAATTTTATAGAAATCGGTTCAGATTTAGATATAGCTGTCACATATGTATATCGTCAGATTTTCACCCCAAGAGCTACTGCAAGCGCATTGTTTGACCTATCTTGCCAAAATTTTACACAACGCTTTCCTCGACGACTACCACATTATCTGAGAAGTTTGCTCGGAATCGGTTCAGAATTAGATATAGCTCCAATATATATGTTTGTCAGATTTTGGGTAATTTGCCATAATCTTGTCATTTGTCAACCGTAGCTATTACAGTTTGAACATATTTGCTCGCCGAGGTTCATCAAAATTGGTTCAGAATTGGATATAGGTCTCATAGAGAATTGGATATAGGTACTTATAGGGTAGGTGCTGGGTATTATACATTCGGCACCGCCCGACTTTTGCCCTTTCCTACTGGTTTTTAATAAAAATCGGCCAAGAAATGAATTTTTCACTCCGGAAAACTTAAAATGGCCATATCTCCTTAACTAAGCCTCGTAGAGCCAAATTAAGGTTAAATCGTGGTCACTTCTGAAAATTAAAATTTTCTTTGAAATCGTCCAAGATTTGATTATTTTTGACAAAGAAATTGACAAAATTCTCGATAAATGTTTATAAGATTTCAACTTGATTACACTCCTATTAATCGACCGTTTTAATTGATTATTTTTCCACAAAAAAATATTCAAATCAAGGGGCACATTAACTTCTTTTTTTGCAGTAGAATAAAAACTTTTAACACATGGCTGCCAGGCTGCCATTTAATGAAATCACACTCGATACTGCCCTTAAATGGTCATTAGTGCTTTGATTTACTCCTTAGGCTGGGGACTAGCCATTTAGCATTTCTACGAAATATTGAAGTTAAATGTAGGCCTCTAGGCGCTACTTTTCAATGCTTAATTAAAAATTCTTCTCACATTATGTAAATTATAACATCTTTTAGGCATTTACACCCGAAGAAAAACAAAAATAAAAGCAACTTTTTTTCCAGTTTGGGAAATATGTATTGGGACATGGTAGTCCCACTTACATCGCACTTTCCAGCAACTCAGTAAAAAAAAACAGTGATAATGGTAGACATCCCTTAGTTGCTGTTAATTTCAAATCTTTTCGGCCAACGAATGAGTAGGCAGTTTGTGTCCTTTTTTCTGGGATTTCTTGTGAATAATTACTGGCCCACGCGCGCACACACACACGCACACGCACGCAGTTTCATACACACATTTGCCTTTTTGTGGTACATTTTCCCATGATGACCAAAGGGGAATAATTGGCTTTTTATGACCACTGGCACTCAAAGTATTTTATGGCTCTCCACAGTGTCGCTGTTACAGCGTTAATTTATTTGCATTGCGCTATGCGTTAAGCTCCAAGACAATGCCGTTTTACAAGCTTCCATAGATATCTGGCCCAAAATGCCAGCCCAAGGCTGATGTTGTAGCCACAGTAATGTTAGCAGTTGTTGTCGTTTTTGCTCTTATTGCACGACAGCTTAAGGCGGGCGGTGGAAGTTGGAAGAGGGAGTTTTTAATTTCCCTATATTGAATTGCAATGTGTGAAAATGATAATGGTGATAGAAAATGTGAAAAATTTTATGATTTTTTCAAAATAAGCTTCGGATGGGTAATAGGCTGGTTAGGTTGAAGAGATGGTGCTGCTATTAAACCAACCCATTCGAATGTGAACATACACCTAAGCCAGTAATCGGCTTGATGTGCTCTCTAAATACTAACAAGTAAAAGCGTGCCGGTCGGGGCTAATCTTATGTACCTACCACCAAGGATAGCATTTTTCAAAATCGTTGCTCGCTATCTCTTTATAGGCAAACAGGGACAATGGTCAGCAAGTAAAAAGGCGTTGGATACCCACCACCTTGGGTATATATGTAAACTACCTTTCATCAAAATCCGTTGAAAATTACATACCTTATGTCCCATAGCAGTTATATCGAAATATGTTTCGATATGGACCAAATAGTAATAAGTACAGTAGCTATAACTAAAAATAAACCGATCTGAAGCGTAACATAAATCACTGTGTCAAATTTCAGAGACATCGGACAATAAATGCGTCTTTTATGGCCCCAAAACCTAAAAACAGAGAGATCGGTCTAAATGGCAGCTATATTCAAATCTGGACCGATCTGGTCCAAATTAAAGAAGGGTGTCGAAGGGCCTAACACAACTCATTGTCCCAAATTTTGGCAAAATCGAAGAATAAATGCGCCAGACCTTAAATCGAAAGATCGGTCTATATGGCAGCTACATCTGCACCGATCTAGGCCATATTGCAGAAAAGTGTCGAGAGGACTAATTTCACTCACTGTCCCAAATTTCGGCAACGTCGGACTACAAATCGAATCGAGAGATCGGTCTATGTGGCAGCTATATCAAAATTTGGACCGATCATGGCCAAATTAAAGAAAGATGTCAAAGGGCCTAAGACAACTCACTGTCCCAAATTTTTACAACATCGGACAACAAATGCGCGTTTTATGGACCCTAAACCTTAAATCGGGAAATCGGTCAATATGGCAGCTATGTCCAAATCGGGACCGATGATGAAGGATGTCAAAGGGCCTAGCACAACTCACTGTCCCAAATTTTGGCAAAATCGGATAATAATTGTGGTTTTATGGGGCTAAGGCCCTAAATTGGTGGACCGGTCTATATGGCAGCTATATCCAAATCTGAACCGATCAGAGCCAAATTGACGAAGGGTGTCGAGGAGCCTAACACAACTCACTGTCCCAAATTTCAGCAAAATCGGATAATAAATGTGGCTTTTATGGGCCTAAGACCCTAAATCGGAGGATCGGTCTATATGGCAGCTATATCCAAATCTGGACCGATCTAAACCAAATTGACGAAGGATATTGAGGGGCCTAAGACAACTCACTGTCCCGAATTTCATCAAAATCGGATAATAAATGTGGCTTTTATGGGCCTAAGACCCTAAATCGGAGGATCGGTCTATATGGCAGCTATATCCAAATCTGAAGCGATCAGAGCCAAAGTAACGAGGATTGTCGAGGGGCCTAACACAACTCACTGTCCCAAAATTCAGCAAAAAAATACTTCTTATTAGTGTAGGTTGGTTTTTATTACAAATGGGCCATATCGGTCCATGTTTTGATATAGCTGCCATATAAACCGATCAAGGGTCTTGATTTCTTGAGCCTCTAAAAAGCGCAAATCTTATCCGATTGGAATGAAATTTTGCACGACGTGTTTAGTTATGATATCCAACGACTGTGCCAAGTATGGTTCAAATCGGTCTATAACCTGATATAGCTGCCATATAAACCGATCTTGGGTCTTGACTTCTTGAGCCTCTAGAATACGCAATTCTTATCCGATAGGAATGAAATTTTGCACGACGTGTTTTTTTATGATATCCAACAACTGTTCCAAGTGTGGTTCAAATCGGTCCATGACCAGATATAGCTGTCATATAACCAGATCTGGGGACTTGACTTCTTGAGCTTCTAGGGGGCGCAATTCCTCTCCGATTTTGTTGAAATTTTGCATGACGTATTTTATTCTTACTATCAACAACTGTGTCAAGAAGGTTCAAATAGGTTCATAACCTGATATAGCTGCCATATAAACCGATCTTGGGTCTTGACTTCTTGAGCCTCTAGAGGTCGCAATTATTATCCGATTTGTCTGAAATTTTGTACGACGGATCCACTTATGACCACCAACATACGTGTTTATTATGGTCTGAATCGGTCTATAGCCTGATAGAACTCCCATATAAATCGATCTCTCTATTTTACTTCTTAAGCCCCCAAAGGGCGCAATTCTTATTCGAATTGGCTGACATTTTACACGGGTCTCCAACATATAATTTAATTGTGGTCCAAATCGGACCATGTCTCGACTTCGCTCTAATAGCAGAGTAAATCTTTTCTCATATCCTTTTTTGCCTAAGAAGAGATGTCGGGAAAAGAACCGGTCAAATGCGATCCATGGTGGAGCGTATATAAGATTCGGCCCGGCCGAACTTGTTTCTATTCATACTGATATTGAGCACAAGTGTCCTCTTTAAATACATTCGATTTAAATTTAAAATTTAACTAACGAATCAACAATGGCGACAATGCACAAAATGGAAGTAAATAAAAAATCAATTGAAATAAATTAAATCCGATAAAAAAAGACAAATAACAGTTCTTGATTTCAAATAACTCCAGGGCTTTAATTTTAATCATTACAAAGTTGAATAATAAAATGGAAGTGAAACCTAGTTAATTAAATAACATTACAATTTGTATATAAATGCGATTTTATTTGAAACAAGTGCCGATGGCTATCACTGCATACGATTGCACTGCATGACAAGGATATAAACTGAAACGACATTTATAATGTGAGGTTTAAAATGGCGGAGACATCATCTCGATAATTCTCGGAAGTTGGTGCACAAGTTATTGTATGTAGATGCAATTAAAATTTATGAGATCAATTCAAACAAGTAACAACGCACAAATGCCCTATCAGACAAAAAACTTGCAAAAGAAAACGCATTAAGTTCCGCAGTGCCGAAAACGAACCCATAACTCCCCGCTGCGGCAATCCCAGCACGCTACCAACTCGGCAACCGAGGCACTTATAAGGAGATAACCACTGCTGCAAGTTTTGCTAATGTCACGCCGGGATTTGAACATGGTGTTCGGCGTCATAGACGGATATACCAACCTCCGCGCCAAGGAGGTATCCCATCTTTTTCTCCCGATTTAAGGCCTTGCGGCCATAAAAGGCGCATTTATTGTCCGATTTTGCCAAAATTTGGTACAGTAAGTTGCGTTAGGCCCTTCGATGAATTTCTTCAATTTGGCCTAGATCGGTCCAGATTTCGATATAGCTGCCATATAGACCGATATCTCGATTTAAGGTTTTGGGCCCATAATAGGCGCATTTATTGTCCGATGTCGAAGAAATTTCTGACAGTGAGTTAAATTGAGTCCTTCGACATATTTCTGCAATAGGGCACAGATCGGTCCGAATTTGGATATAGCTGTCATATAGACCGATCTCTCGATTAAAGGTTTTGTGGCCATAAAACGCGCATTATTGTCCAATTTCGCCGAAATTTGGGACAGTGAGTTTTGCTAGCCTCTTCGACATATTTCTGCAACTTAGCCCAAACCGTCCATCCGTCCGTCCTTCCGTCCGTCCTTCCGTCCTTCCGTCCGTCCTTCCGTCCGTCCTTCCGTCCGTCCTTCCGTCCGTCCGTCCTTCCGTCCGTCCTTCCGTCCGTCCTTCCGTCCGTCCTTCCGTCCGTCCTTCCGTCCGTCCTTCCGTCCGTCCTTCCGTCCGTCCTTCCGTCCGTCCGTCCGTCCGTCCGTCCGTCCTTCCGTCCGTCCTTCCGTCCGTCCTTCCGTCCGTCCTTCCGTCCGTCCTTCCGTCCGTCCTTCCGTCCGTCCTTCCGTCCGTCCTTCCGTCCGTCCTTCCGTCCGTCCTTCCGTCCGTCCTTCCGTCCGTCCTTCCGTCCGTCCTTCCGTCCGTCCTTCCGTCCGTCCTTCCGTCCGTCCTTCCGTCCGTCCTTCCGTCCGTCCTTCCGTCCGTCCTTCCGTCCGTCCTTCCGTCCGTCCTTCCGTCCGTCCTTCCGTCCGTTCTTCCGTCCATCCTTCCGTCCGCCTGTCTGTCTGTCGAAAGCATGATAACTTTCGAAGAAGTAAAGGTAGCCGCTTGAAATTTTGCACAAATACTTTTTATTAGTGTCGGTTGGGATTGTAAATGGGCCGAATCGGTCGATGTTTTGATATAGCTGTCATATAAACCGATCTTGGGTCTTGACTTCTTGAGCCTCTAGAGGGCGCAATTCTTATCCCATTTGAATAAAATTTGTGTACGACTTGTTTTGCTTTGATATCCAACAGCTGTGCCAAATAAGGTTCAAACCGGTATATAACCTGGTATAGCTGCCATATAAAGCGATCTTGGGTCTTGACTTCTTGAGCCTCTAGAGGGCGCAATTCTTATCCCATTTGAATAAAATTTTGCACGAGGTGTTTCGTTATAATATCCAACAACTGTGCTGAGTATGGTTCAAATCGATTCATAACCTGATATAGCTGTCATATAAACCGATCTTGGGTCTTGACTTCTTGAGCCTCTAGAGGGCACAATTCTTATCCGATTGGAATAAAATTTTGCACGACGTGTTTTGCTATGATATCCAACAACTGTGCCAAGTATGGTTGAAATCGGTCCATAACCTGCTATAGCTGTCATATAAACCGATCTGGGATCTTGACTTCTTGAGCCTCTAGAGGTCGCAATTGTTATCCAATTTAGCTGAAATTTTGCATGAGGTGTTTTGTTATGATATCCAAAAACTGTGCCAAGTATGGTTCAAATCGGTTCGTAACCTGATATAGCTGTAATATAAACCGATCTGTGGACTTGACTTTTTGAGCCTCTAGAGGTCGCAATTATTATCCGATTTACCTGCAATTTTGTGCGACGAATCCTCTCATGACCATCAACATACGTGTTTTTTATGGTCTGAATCGGTCTATAGCCTGATACAGCTCCCATATAAATCGATCTCTCTATTTTACTTCTTGAGCCCCCAATGGGCGCAATTCTTATTCGAATTGGCTGACATTTTACACATAATTGTGGTCCAAACCGGACCATATCTTGATATCGCTCAAATAGCAGAGCAAATCTTTTCTTATATGCTTTTTTGCCTAAGAAGAAATGCCGGGAAAAGAACTCGACAAATGCGATCCATGGTGGAGGGTATATAAGATTCGGTCCGGCCAAACTTAGCACGCTTTTACTTGTTTGGTTTTATTTTACTAAAGCTTAGTATAAATGTCTTGAAATGCAGTTTATGTGCCCATTAACATAATAGCTTTTCTACTTGCTTTTGGAAGACCAACAGTTTATCATTAGTATTTCTTTTGAAAGTCCACCATCGAATCCTTTGAGAGTCGTGAACACATTACCTAAATTGTGACTTGCAAATACACTTGGAGACTTTTCAATTTCAAATTGCCTTCAATGCTAAAAACAAATTTCACTTTTCATTAAATTACCTCAATTATAACACCACTTTCGCCATCATTTAAGCCTTTCGAACAACTTTTAATATTTTTACTATAATACCATTATAGGCGGTGTCCTAACAAAGTTTGTTGGCAGCAACAGTTTTTAGTTCACCAACTGCCGCCAAAAATTCGGCATCTTCATTATCAATTCTCCCCCTGGTGGACTTTGAGTTAACACAAGGGGACGGTTTAGATAGTATTGTGCATCTATCGCCTACAGACCGCAACAAATGGCGATTCATCCATTTTTACGAGTCAGTTTTAATGCTCAGCTAATAGATCCCAGCACAAAACTCTGGAAAGGTAATCATTAAACGCTGTTGGCATTTTTGGGCAATATGAGTTGCAAATGATGGCAATGGCTTGACAGTGAACAGCAAAGCTCTGTCAAATTAAACTAGCTCTACAAAACACCCTTGAATTTATATTTTCAATGTTTATCCCCCCAGCTCCCCCAAAATACATATCAAAACGAAGCATACAAAGTAGAGGAATGAAGTGAGTGACTGCTTGGGCGTAAGTGCCAAAATGTGCTTGATATTAGCCCTTTACGCATTTAACTCATATGCAAATGTGTTTATCCTTTTGAGAATAAATTGAGCATTTTATTGCGGCAATTTGTTTTCATGTTTTTTTACAAAGTTTTTAAAGAAAGCCTTTACTTTTAGCTTGCTTTAGAAAAAATGTGTAAAAAAGTATATTTGATTAAAGTTCATTCTAAGTTTTATTAAAAATGCATTTACTTTCTTTTTAAAAAATCCGCAATTACTTTTTGGGCAACCCAATATATCAGGCCACAATTTTTGTCCGATTTGGCTAGAATTTTTTCATTTAGTATTCTGTTATAACTTCCAACAACTGTGCTAAGTACGGTTCAAATCGGTCAAGAATCTGATCCCATAGGTTAGGTTAGGTTAGGTTGAAAAAAAGGGTGCAGATATTAATCCGCCCCATGCCACTATGGACATACACCTAAGCCAGTAATCGGCTTGTTGTGCGCTCTAAAAACTATAAAGAAACCTCTAAAAAGAAAATCTTAAGTAAGAAATTCCGTGCTACTTACAAAATCCTTAATTGTTGTCAAAACCACTCCCCTAAGTTGGTTCATGTCTGATATTGTGTCTCCACCTAAGTACCGGTATCGGCATCTTCCCCGCATGCCCTACACATGCCATATCTTGCCGCACCGATTTTTCATAAGGGAGCTCGTAGTCCTATGTGTCCCGTTGTGATACCAACAGCTATACTGACCTCCTTCTTGCTTCCTTTCAGTAATAGCCTCGTCTTCTCACGATCCGGATCCCCCCATAGGATTTTCGCCGTCCTACCGACCATTTCGCTGTTCCACAATATTGCATGCGCATTCGTCGCCCACTCCCTTAACTCGGACTGCGTCGACCCGAAAGGCTTCGGGTTAACCAAGTTTATTGACGGCAGTCCTCTGGCCTTCACCGTCAAATCGTCTGCCCTTTCATTCCCCCTTACCCACCTTATGGCCCAGCACCCAAATGATGCGGATTTTCCCATACTCAGAGAAGGCGTTAATCTCCTTCTTACACTGCAAGACTGTTCGTGACCTTACCGTCCTGGTTGCTATTGCCCTTGTGGCAATTTAACTGTCGGTAAAGATGTTCACACTGGACGTCCTCGCGGACCGTATTATGGTCAGGCAGTCTAAAACAGATCTCAGTCCCTGGATTCTCAATGTAAACCCCCAGGGCCACTCTATCCTCTAGCTTTGATCTATTCGTGTAACTTGATCTTCCAGATGACAATACTAGGGTTCTGTCAATCCAAGACTGTGCCGATGGCAGCAGTGCCTCGCACTCGACTTCAAGGTTCATCTCAAGTATCCGATAGGAAACCTCTCCACTTCCTTCCAGGTTTACTATTGTCGCCTCGATTATACCGCGATGGTATTAACTGCTGCCATTCTCAATCCATTCTCCCATCGTCTTAAGTCTCATAGCCATAGTGGCTGCCTCACATTTAATCTGTATGTCCATGGGTCGGACATCTAGTGGGCGTGGTTCTAATCGTTCTGCCCATGACAAGACAACATGTTCTCTGAACCTCTTGTATGGTCCTTATGTTGCATTTTTTCTCCATAGCAGTCCACCAAACTACTGAGGTGCCATTTCGAGCCAACGGTCCGTCTACGCAGTGCCCAACATCTGTGAGCCTTCTCACAGATCTGATCCCATAGCTCCCATATAAACCGATATCCCGATTTGATTTCTTGACCCCATGGAAGCCACATTTTTTATCCGATTTTGCTGAAATTTGGGACAGTGAGTTGTGTTAGGCCATGCGACATCCTTTGTCAATTTGGCCCAGATCGGTTCAGATTTGTATATAGCTGCCATATAGACCGATCCTCCGATTTAGGGTCTTAGGCCCCTAAAAGCCACTTTTATTATCCGATTTCGCTGAAATTTGGGACAGGGAGTTGTGTTAGGCCCTTAGATATTCCTCGTCAATTTGGCCCAGATCGGTTCAGATTTGGATATAGCTGCCATATAGACCGTTCCTCCGATTTAGGGTCTTAGGCCCCTAAAAGCCATATTTATCATCCGATTTTGCCGAAAATTGGGAAAGTGAGTTGTGTTACGCCCTTAGATATTCTTCGTCATTTTGGCCCAGATCGGTTCGGATTTGGAATAGCTGACATATAGACCGATCCCCCGATTTAGGGTCTTGGGCCCCTAAATGCCACATTTATTATCCGATTTTACTGAAATTTTGATCAGTGAGTTGTGTTAGACCCCTCGACATCCTTCGTCAATTTGGCCTAGATCGGTTCAGATTTGGATATAGCTGCTATATAGACCGATCCTCCGATTTAGAGTCTTAGGCCCCTAAAAGCCACATTTATCATCCGATTTGGCTGAAATTCGGGTTAGTGAGTTGTGTTGGACCCCTCGACATCTTTTGTCAATTTGGCCTAGATTGGTTCAGATTTGGATATAGCTGCCATATAGACCGATCCTCCGATTTAGGGTCTTAGGCCCCTAAATGCCACATTTATTATCCGATTTTGCCAAAATTCGGGGCAAAGAGTTGTGTCGGACCCTTCGACATCCTCATTTAATTTGGCTCAGATCGGTTCAGATTTGGATATAGCTGCCATATACACCGATCTCTCAATTTAGGTTATTGAGTCCATAAAAGGCGCATTTATTGTCCGATTTTGCCAAAATTGGTGAAAAAGAGTTGTGTTAGACCCTTCGACATCCTTCTTCAATTTGGCTCAGATCGGTGCAGATTTAGATATAGCTGCCATATAGACCGATCTCTCGTTTTGAGGTTTTAGGCCCATAAAAGGCGCATTTATTGTCCAATGTCGCAGAAATTTGGGACAGTGACTTGTGTTAGGTCCTTCAACATTATTTTTCAGTAGGGCTCGAATCGGTTTAGATATGGATATAGCTGCCATATACACCGATCTCTTAATTTAAGGTTTTGGGCCCATAAAAGGCGCATTTATAGTCCGGTTTTGCCAAAATTGGGGAAGAAGAGTTGTGTTAGAACCTTCGACATCCTCTTCTAATTTGGCTCAAATCGGTGTAGATTTGGTTATAGCTGCCATATAGACCGATACTCCCGTTTATGGTCTTGGGCCCATAAAAGCCACATTTATTATCCGATTTTGCTGAAATTTGGGACAATGCGTTCCTTTAGGCCAGTCAACATTCTTCTTTAATTTTGCCAAGATCGGTCCAGATTAGGATATAGCTGCCATATAGACCGATATCTCGATTTAAGGTTTTGTGCCCATAAAAGGCGCATTTATTGTCCAATGTCGCCGAAATTTGGGACAGTGAGTTGTGTTAGGCCCGTTAACATTATCCTTCAGTGTGGCTCAAATCGGTGTAGATTTGGATATAGATGCCATATAGACCGATCTCTCGATTTAAGGTTTTGGGCCCATAAAACACACATTTATTGTCCGATTTCGCCGAAATTTGAGCCAGTGAGTTAAGCTAGGCCCCTCGACATCCTTCTTTAATTCGGCTTAGATCGGATCAGATTTGAATATAGCTGCCATATAGACCGATCTCTCGATTTAAGGTTTTGGGCCCATAAAAGGCGCGTTTATTGTCCAATTTCGTCCAAGTTTGGGACAGTGAATTGCGCTAAGTTCTTCGACATCTTTCTGCAATTTGGCTCACATCGGTTTAGATTTGGATATAGCTGCCATATAGATCGATCCTCCGATTTAGGGTCTTAGGCCCTTAAAAGCCATATTTATTATCCGATTTCGCTGAAATTTGACACAGTGACTTATGTTAGGCTTTTTGACATCCATGTCGTATATGGTTCGGATGGGTCTAGATTTGGATATGGCTACCAAAAAGACCAATGTTTTGTTTTACATAATTGAACAATGAGTTGTTCTTATTTGTATTTGGTCCAAATCGGAACATATTTCGATATAACTGCTATAGGACATAAGGTATGCAATTTTCACCTGATTTCGAAGAAAGGTGGTTTTCATATATACCCGAGGTGGTGGGCATCCAAAGTTCGGCCCGGCCGAACTTAACGCCTTGTTGCTATTAATGTCATCTTCTAATACTTGCATCATTCTAAGATCGGTGCTTGATACATATGAAGTCCTACAAATGTACTCCCACACAAAGCAAAGCCCATTAATTATCTTTAATGCCAGTTTGGTTTCGAAAGAAAGGTAGATGAGAAATTATTATTCGATTTATTTTTGGCACATATAAAACTGCCTTTTTTGCTTTAACAAAACCATTATGCCAAAATCATCAGTCATTCCCAAGTATCGACCATATGTAGATATGAATGACTTCATCGGACATTGGCATTGCTCATCAATTAAATTCATACAAATTGTAGCAAAAAAAGAATCCGTTTGACTTCAACCAGATACTCGTATGTGTGTGTAATTATTTGCAAGCAATTAAGAATATAAGTCCATACCTAGTTTCTGTTTTTATTTTGAATGAGAAAAAATTGCTTTTGGCATACCATATTAAATGTTCTGTTTTCCGACTGAGTTTAATTTTCATTTGAATGACTTTTTTTTTTTGGCCGAACTCAGAAATTCACATATTAATTATAGTGCCATTCAGATACATTGAAACATTTTTTGATTACAAGTTCTCTGATGGTTTTGATGAAGTGGCTATCCCTGCCATCCATCATTTGCAGCATTTAATGTTTTGATTTTTCCGGCGCTCTATATATTCATGGTTTTGTGTATTTTTATGTTCAAAAATAAAACTTTTTTTTTTGCAATATTTGTACAGCAATCAATCAAGAGTGTTCTCATTTTGAAATGTTTATGAAAAAGCAGCATCTGCTTGGGTAGGCAGACGACATCCAAAGAATGAGAATGAGCTCAAAAAACATAAAGCTCATTGCAGATAGTAATTGGACAATGACCAATAGACAAATATGAAGCTTCTTTTTAAGATTACGAACCAATTGGGAATTAACTTCGCATGTGCGAGTATGCTGAAAAGTTTTACTGGAAATACATTGGGTTGCCCAAAAAGTAATTGCGGATTTTTTAAAAGAAAGTAAATGCATTTTTAATAAAACTTAGAATGAACTTTAATCAAATATTCTTTTTTTACACTTTTTTTCTAAAGCAAGCTAAAAGTAACAGCTGATAACTGACAGAAAAGAAGAATGCAATTACAGAGTCACAAGCTGTGAAAAAATTTGTCAACGACGACTATATGAAAAATCCGCAATAACTTTTTGGGCAACCCAATATCTCGCCCGGTATTACTACCTATGTATATATTTTTATACCCACCACCGAAGGATGGGGGTATATTCATTTTGTCATTCCGTTTGCAACACATCGAAATATCCATTTTCGACTCTATATAAACTATCTAAATCTAAGACGATCTAGCCATGTCCGTCCGTCTGTCCGTCTGTCGGTTGAAATCACGCTACAGTCTTTAACAAGTAAAAGCGTGCTAAGTTCGGCCGGGTCGAATCTTATATACCCTCCACCATGGATCGCATTTGTCGAGTTCTTTTCCCGGCATCTCTTCTTAGGCAAAAGAGGATATAAGAAAAGATTTGCTCTGCTATTAGAGCGATATCAAGATATGGTCCGATTTGGACCACAATTAATTTATATGTTGGAGACATGTGTAAAATGTCAGCCAATCCGAATAAGAATTGCTCCCTTTGGGGGCTCAAGAAGTAAAATAGAGAGATCGATTTATATGGGAGCTGTATTGGGCTATAGACCGATTCAGAACATAATAAACACGTTTGTTGATGGTCATGAGAGAATCCGTCGTACAAAATTTCAGGCAAATCGGATAATAATTGCGACCTCTAGAGGCTCAAGAAGTCAAGACCCCAGATCGGTTTATATGGCAGCTATATGAGGTTATATACCGATTTGAACCATTCTCAGCACAGTTGTTGAAAGTAAGAATAAAATACGTCATCCAAAATTTCAGCCAAATCGGATAAGAATTGCGCACTCTAGAGGCTCAAAAATCAAGACACAAGATCGGGTTATATAGCGGCTATATCAGGTTGTAGACCGATTTGAACCATACTAGGCACAGTTGTTGGATATCATAACAAAATACTACGTGCCAAAATTCATTCAAATTGGATAAGAATTGCGCCCTCTAGAGACTCAAGAAGTCAAGACCCAAGATCGGTTTATATGACAGCTATATCAGGTTATGAACCGATTTGAACCATTCTTGGCACAGTTGTTAGATATCATAACATAACACGTCGTGCGAAATTTCATTCCAATCGGATGAGAACTGCGCACTCTAGAGGCTCAAGAAGTCAAGACCCAAGATCGGTTTATATGGCAGCTATATCAAAACATGGACCGATATGGCCTATTTACAATACCGACTGACCTACACTAATAAGAAGTATTTGTGCAAAATTTCAAGCGGCTAGCTTTACTCCTTCGGAAGTTAGCGTGCTATCGACAGACAGACGGACGGACGGATGGTCGGACGGATGGTCGGACGGATGGTCGGACGGATGGTCGGACGGATGGTCGGACGGATGGTCGGACGAACGGACAGACATGGCTAGATCGACTTAAAATGTCACGACGCTCAAGAACGTATACTTTATGGGGTCTCAGACGAATATTTCGAGTTGTTACAAACAGAATGACGAAATTAGTATACCCCCATTCTACGGTGGGGGGTATAGAAATAGAGATATTGAGCTAAAACTTTTCACAAATTCTTTTTATTGTCCATAAGCAGGTCACGTTGGAAGAGGGGCTACATCGGACTATATCTCGATATAGCCCCCATATAGACCGATCCCCCGATTTAGGGTCTTTGGCTCATGAAAGCCACATTTATAATCCGATTTTGCTGAAATATTGGACAGTGAGTTGCCTTAGGCCTTTCGACATCCTTCGTTAATTTGGCCCAGATTGGTCCAGATTTTGATATAGCTGCCATATAGACTGACCCCCCGATTTAGGGTCTTAGGCCCATAAAAACCGCATTCATTATCTGATTTTGCTGAAATTTGGGACAGTGAGTTGTGCTGGGCCCTTCGACATTATTCTTCAATTTGGCCCAGATCGATTCAGATCTGGATGTAGCTGCCCTATAGACCGATCTCTCGATTTAAGGCTTTGGGCCCATAGAAGGCGCATTTATTATCCGATGTCGCCGAATTTTGGGACAGTGAGTCCCGTTAAGTCGCTCGATATACTTCTTCAATATGGCACAGATCGGTCCAGATTTGGATATAGCTACTATATAGACCGATTTCTCGATTTAAGGTTTTGGGTCCATAAAAAGCGCATTTATTGTCCTATATCGCCCATATTTGGAACAGTAAGTTATGCTAAGCCCCTCGATTTACTTCAGCACTTTGGCCTAGATCGAACAAGATTTGCATATAGCTGCCATATAGACTGATCTCTTGATTTAAGGCTTTGGGCCCATAAAAAGCGCATTTATTATCCGATGTTGCCGAAATTTGGGACAGTGAGTCCCGTTAAGTCGGTCGATATATTTCTGCAATATGGCACAGATCGGTACAGATTTGGATATAGCTGCCGTATAGACCGATCTCTCGATTTAAAGTCTTGAGCCCATAAAAGGCGCATTTATTGTCCGATAACGCCGAAATTTGGGTCAGTTATTTATGTTTAGTCCCCCAACGTTCTTTTTCAATTTGGCTCAAATCGGGTTTACATATATCCCCAAGGTGGTGGGTATCCAAAGTTCGGCCCTGCCGAAATTAATGCCTTTTTAGTTGTTTTTGTTTTCTCTCTTATCTACTTCGCCCAAGATATACTATCACTCACATCCATAGGTATAAAATTTAATATCTACTCTAGAAACTAGGTCATGTAAAGTGATATGCCATAAAATCGTGTAAAATATGTTTTCATGCTGTTTATATCTTGCCAAAGAAGATTCAGACAAAAGCAGCTATAATTACCTATTATTTGCCACTTTTATGTCACTCTACACTGGCTAAAAGTTTCATTTCCATTGTTCATAACTTGACAATGCCACATGACAAAAGAGAGGGGCTTTGTAGCGTAGCGGTTGGCGGGCTGAAGAAGCCAAGCAAAGAAACGGAAATCCTACACAGAATGTGGCATTATTTCACAAATGCCATACTTAGAAGCAACAGACTATAACAGACATTAAGACTGACAGCAACACAGCAACACCGTCCCCATTACCAGCACACCCTCAATAGTAGTCATCTTAGCTACATGGGCCACGTCAACGGCCAACAATTGCAGCACTTGTATTGCAACAATTTTCAGCCATTAGCGAAATCATTAGGGCTCTCAAGTCAAACAACAAAACACAAAAGGGGAGGCGGAAGAGGAGTCTTTGCATCTTAGTGCTCCCTTTGTCTTTATCTGTAGCAGCTAATCATGAGAAGTCAATGGAGAAAATGCTTTTGTCACCAGGAATATACGTAGTTCGTGTGTTTCTTGTATTGTAAACAAACAAAAGATCGTTTTTATTTGGTGTCAGCAATAGGAAGTGTTTAGAGTATGAAAATTACCTTGTGTCCCAAAAAAGGTCACTGCAGTATCGATAAGAGCTTCAGTTTTTGACCTCTAGTTTGGGGTCAGTGGTTTTTGTAAACTTGAACTAGTGAGGGCAAAAGCATAAGGCAAGCGATGTTGGCTATATATAGTGTCATACACCGCCGAAGATAAAAAATACCACTTGAAATTAAGGAGCAAAGCATTTAAAACGGAATCTCAGGACGATATATTTGAAAGACGCCCTCAACTATTCAAAATAGCAAAAAAAAAAAAAACAAGTAAAAAGGTGTTAAGTTCGGCCTGGCAGAACTTTGGATACCCCCAACTCGGGTAGATATGCAAAACAAATTTCGTCATAATCCGGTGAAGAATGCATAATTTATGCCTCCATAGCAGCTTAATAGAAATAAGATCCGATTTGGACGAAATTCGACACGGATATTGAAAATGTCATTGTTCAATTTTGTAAAACAAACTATTAGTCCTTTTGGTAGCTATTGTATATCCAAATCCTGGCGAGATCATCATAAAATGTACAGCGGTCGTTATACCCTCCTAATGCTGGCAACATTTGTGAGGTACTATGCCATGTAAAAACTTCTCCTCAAAATAGGTGTCGCACTGCGCCACGCCGTTCGAACTCGGCTATAAATAGGAGGTCCCTTATCATTGAGGTTAAACTTGAATCGGACTGCACTCAATGATATGTGAGAAGTGTGCCCCTGCTCCTTAATGGAATGTTCATGGGCAAATTTAAATATAGACCGATCTGAACCATATACGGCACGGATGTCGAAAAGCCTAACATAAGTCACTGTTTCAAATTTCAACGAAATCGTATTATAAATGTGCTTTTTATGGGGCCAACACTCTAAATCGATAGATCGGTCTATATGGCAGCTATATCCAAATCAGGACCGATATGCGCCAAATTAACGAAGGATGTCGTAGGGCCTACGACAACTCACTGTCCCAAATTTCATCGAAATCAGATAATAAATGTGGTTTTATGGGCCTAAGACCCTAAATCGGAGGGTCGGTCTATATGTCAGCTACAACCAAATATGAACCGATCAGACCCAAATTAACGAAGAATGTCGAAGGGCCTAACACAGCTCACTGTCCAAAATTTCAGCAAAATCGGGTAATATATGTGGCTTTTATTGGCCTAAGATTTTAAATCGGAGGATCGGTCTATATGGCAGCTATATCCAAATCTGGACCGATCTGTGCCGTAATGCAGAAGTATGTCGAGGGGCTTAATTTTACTTACTGTCTCAAATTTCGTCGACATCGGACAATAAATACGCCTTTTATGGGCCCAAAACCTTAAATTGAGAGATCGGTCTATATGGCAGCTACATCCAAATCTGAACCGATCAGGGTCAAATTTAAGAAAATTGTTAAAGGGTCCAACACAACTCACTGTCCCAAATTTCAGCAAAATCGGATAATAAATGTGGCTTTTATGGGCCTAAGACCCCAAATCGGCGGATCGGTCCATATGGCAGCTATATCCAAATCTCGACCGATCTGGGCAAAATTGACGGAGGATGTCGAAGGGCCTAACACAACTCACTGTCCCAAATTTCAGCAAAATCGGATAACAAATGTGGCTTTTATGGGCCTAAGACCCCAAATCGGAGGATCGGTCTATATGGCAGCTATATCCAAATCTGAAGCGATCTGGGCCAAATTGACGGAGGTTGTCGAAGGCCCTATCACAACTCACTGTCCCGAATTTCAGCAAAAGCGGATAATAAATGTGGCTTTTATGGGCCTAAGACCCCAAATCGGCGGATCGGTCTATATGGCAGCTATATCCAAATCTGAACCGATCTGAGCCGTATTGATGGAGGACGTCGAAGGTCCTAAGACAACTCACTGTCCCAAATTTCATCAAAATCGGATAATAAATGTGGCTTTTATGGGCCTACGATCCTAAATCGGAGGATCGGTCTATATGGCAGCTATATCCAAATCTGGACCGATTTGAGCCAAATTAACGAAGGATGTCGAAGGGTCTAACGCAACTCACTGTCTCAAATTTCAGCGAAATCGGATAAAAAATGTGGCTTTTATGGGCCTACGACTCTAAATCAGATGATCGGTCTATATGGCAGCTATATCCAAATCTGGACCGATCTGGGCCAAATTGATGGAGGCTTTCGAAGGGCCTAACAATCGGATAATGGATGCGGCTTTTATGGGTCTAAGACTCTGAAACGGAGGATCGGTCTATATGGGGCCTATATCAAGATATGGTCCAAAATAGCCCATCTTCGAACTTAACCTGTTTTTGGATTAAAAAAGAATCTGTGCAAAATTTCATCACAATATCTCTATTTTCATACCCTCATCCATAGGATGGGGGGTATACTTATTTCGTCATTCTGTTTGTAACTACTCGAAATATTCTTCTGAGACCCCATAAAGTATATATTCTTGATCGTCGTGACATTTTATGTCGATCTAGCCATATCCGTCCGTCCGTCTGTCTGTCGAAAGCACGCTAACTTTCGAAGGAGTACAGCTAGCCGCTTGAAATTTTGCACAAATACTTCTTATTAGTGTAGGTCGGTTCGTAATGTAAATGGGCCATATGGCTCCATGTTTTGATATAGCTGCCATATAAACCGATCTTGGGTCTTGACTTCTTGAGCCTCTAGCGTGCGCAATTCTTATCCGGTTGGAATGAAATTTTGCACGACGTGTTTCGTTATGATATCCAACAACTTCGCTGAGTATGGTTCAAATCGGTCAATAACCTGATATAGCTGCCATATAAACCGATCTTGGGTCTTGACTTCTTAAGCCTCTAGAGGGCGCAATTCTTAGCCGATTTCAATGAAATTTAGCATGACGTGTTTTGTTATGACATTGAACAACTGTGCCAAGTATGATTCAAATCGGTCAATAACCTGATATAGGTGCCATATAAACCGATCTTGGGTCTTGATTTCTTGAGCCTCTAGAGTGCGCAATTCTTATCCGATTTGAATGAAATTTTGTACGTAGTATTTTGTTATGATATTCAACAACAACTGTGTAGACGAAATGGCATATGGTCTGTATACCCCCGTCCTTTGCTATGAAAATTGAATTTCTCTGAGTAGTTCTTTCGTTCTGCCCTTCCGTTCTTCAACCCTTGTTGTTGACAGCAAGAAGGCTTTCTTAAAACCATTTTTGAGAAAATCTCATATTTTATTGCATTCACATTTTATGGTATTGAAGATATCAGACCAATTCATTACTGGCACACCAGATTATATTTATGCCAGTTTATGTGGCATAAAGCCATTGCTTATTCCGTTCTGGTAGTATTCTCAGTTCTCTGTGTTATAATTGACTAATAAAACGTCCTAATAGTTCACTTGTGGCCATGGAGGGCAATTAAGCCGATAAAGGAGGTATTATATGCTCAATAGGCGCACGCAAAACCTATCATCGCCACAAAGCCCCAACCGAAATTAAGGAATAAACTTTATTATTTTCAAACATGATGAGGCTGAAAATGCTCATAATGCTTGGTCCTTTCCAGTCGTTAAGTCTTTTATACTTTGTTCCTCGCTGTGGTTCGAGAAGAATGATGGCGAATGGCAATTATTAAAGTTAATATGTGGTTGGCTATGCCCAATGAGCCTTTCATATCTTGTGTTGAGACCAGTTTGTGCAATCTAATCAAAGAAGAAGAAGCACAGCTTTACGTTTCAAATTTTTTTTCATCTTGGGTAGAAGGCAATTTTACCATAACCTTACCATAAAACTGTCAATATTTACACATCGTCATGTAGTTGGATAAATGAGTAAAACATATTCAATAACTCGAATGTGTTTTTGTGCCGATGGGCATATGAAATGTTCCATAGCAAATTTCATGACGAAATTAATAGAAACAAGTAAAAAGGCGTTAAGTTCGGCCGGGCCGAACTTTGGATACCCACCACCTCGGGTATATACGTAAACCACCTTTCATCAAAATTCGGTAAAAATTTCATACCTTATACTCATATACCTCATACCGATCTGAACTATATACGACACGCATGTCGAAAAGCCGAACATAAGTCACTGTGTCAAATTTCAGTGAAATCGGATTATAAATGCGCCTTTTATGGGGCCAAGACTTTAAATCGAGATATCGGCCTACATGGCAGCTATATCCAAATCTGGACCGATTTGGGCCAAGTTGCATAAACATGTCGAAGAGCCTAACACTAAGCATTGTCCCAAATTTCGGCGAAATCGGACAATAAATGCCTCTTTTATGGGCCCTAAACCTTAAATCCAGAGATCGGTCTATATGGCAGCTATATTCAAATCTGGACCGATCTGGGCAAAATTGAAGAAGGACGTCGAAGAGCCTAACCAAACTCACTGTTTCAAATTTCAGCGACATCGGACAATAAACGCGTCTTTTATGGCCCCAAAACCTAAAACCTAGATATCGGTCTATATGGCAGCTATATCCAAATCTGGACCGATCTGTGCGATATTGCAGAAGTATGTCAAGGGGCTTAACTTAACTCACTGTTCCAAATTTCGGCGACATCGGGCAATAAATGAGCATTTTATGGGCCCAAAACCATAAATCAAGAAATCGGTCTATATGGCAGCTATATCCAAATTTGAACCGATCTGGACCAAATTGAAGAAATATGTCAAAGGGCTTAACACAACTCACTGTCCTAAATTTCAGCAAAATCGGATAATGAATGTGGCTATTATGGGCCTTACACCATAAATCGGGTGATCGATCTATATGGCAGCTATATCCAAATCTGGACTGATCTAAGCCAAATTAACGAAGGATGTCGATGGGCCTTATACAATTCACTGTCCCAAATTTCATCAAAATCGGATAATAAATGTGGCTTTTGTGGGCCTAAGACCCTAAACCGGAGGATCGGTCTATATGGCAGCTATATCCAAATCTGAACCGATCTGGGCCAATTTAACGAAGGATATCGATGCGCCTTACACAATTCAATGTCCCGAATTTCATCAAAATCGGATAACAAATGTGGCTTTTGTGGGCCTAAGACCCTAAATCGGAGGATCGGTCTATATGGGAGCTATATCCAAATCTGAACCGATCTGGACCAAATTAAAGAAATATGTCAAAGGGCCTAACACAACTCACTGTCCCAAATTTCAGCGAAATCGGACCATAAATGTGGCTTTTATGGGCCTTAGACCCCAAATCGGAGGATCGGTCTATATGGGGGCTATATGAAGATATAGTCCGATATAGCCCATCTTCGAACTTAACCTGCTTATGGACAAAAAAAGAATCTGTGCAAAATTTCAGCTCAATATCTCTATTTTTAAAGACTGTGCCGTGATTTCAACAGACAGACGGGCAGACGGACAGACGGACAGACGGACGGACATGGCTAGATCGTCTTAGATTTTCACGCTGATCAAGAATATATATACTTTATAGGGTCGGAAATGGATATTTCGATGTGTTGCAAACGGAATGACAAAATGAATATACCCCCATCCTTCGGTGGTGGGTATAACAAGAAGTAAAATAGAGAGATAGATTTATATGGGAGCTGTATCGGGCTATAGGCCGATTCAGATCATAATAAACAGATCATAAAAACACGTCGTACAAAACCTCATTGCAATCGGATAAGAATTGCGCTCTCTAGAGGCTCAAGAAGTCCAGACCCCAGATCGGTTTATATGGCAGCTATATCAGGTAATGAACTGATTTGAACCATACTTGCCACAATTGTTGGATATCATAACAAAACACGTCGTGCAAAATTTCATTCCAATCGGAAAAGAATTGCGCACTCTAGTGGCCCAAGAAATCAAGACCCAAGATCGGTATATATGGCAGCTATATCAAAACATGGATCGATATGGTCCGTTTTCAATCCCAGCCGATCTACGTCTATAAAAAGTTTTTGTGCACAATTTACAGCGGCTAGCTTTACTGCTTCGAAAGTTAGGGTGCTTTCGACAGACAGACGGACGGACGGACGGACGGACGGACGGACGCACGGACGGACGGACGCACGGACGGACGGACGCACGGACGGACGGACGCACGGACGGACGGACGGACGCACGGACTCACGGACTCACGGACGGACGGACGCACGGACGGACGGACGCACGGACGGACGCACGGACGCACGGACGGACGGACGCACGGACGGACGGACGGACGACGCACGGACGGACGGACGCACGGACGGACGGACGCACGGACGGACGCACGGACGGACGGACGCACGGACGGACGGGCGCACGGACGGACGGACGGACGGACGCACGGACGGACGGCCGCACGGACGGACGGCCGCACGGACGGCCGCACGGACGGACGGACGCACGAACGGCCGCACGGACGGACGGACGCACGGACGGTCGGACGGTCGGACGGACGGACGGACGCACGGACGGTCGGACGGACGGACGGACGCACGGACCGACGGACGCACAGACGGACGGACATAGCTGGATCGACATAAAATGTCATGACGTCATACTTTATGGGGTCTAAGACGAATATTTCGAGGAGTTACAAACAGAATGACCAAATAAGTATAAGTCTAAATCGATTTAGATTTAGATGTAGCTCCCATATATATTTTATTATACCCACCACCGAAGGATGGGGTATACTGATTTTGTCATTCCGTTTGCAACATATCGAAATATCCATTTCCGACCCTATATAGTATATATATTCTTGATCAGCGTAAAAATCCAAGACCATCTAGACATGTCCGTCCGTCTGTCTGTTCAAATCACGCTACGGTCTACAAAAATAGAGATATTGAGCTGAAACTTTGCACAGATTCTTTGTTTGCCCATAATCAGGTTAAAATCGAAGCTGGGCTATATCGGACCACATTTTGATAATTCAAAAGTTTTCATACTTCCGTCAACTTAAACTTAAAATTAAGACTGATTGCTGTACCTTAAGTTTTTAGATACGCTCTGTAATCTGTATCTGTTTGCATTACATATACTGTAACCGTTTTCGCAGACAACCACAATTAGTTCTTATCTTAAATACATCATGCTCATGTACATCTTTACGTTAGCAAAAGCCATGTGTCAGTTTCAGGGACAACAACAAATATCTTTGGAGTTTTCTTTAAAGTTTTTGTTCATCTTCTACCTTGCTAACTCACTGTGGGCT
>NC_081552.1:256145718-256151457 GCF_963082655.1 Stomoxys calcitrans | reverse complement strand
GACATTTTATGTCGATCTAGCCATGTCCGTCCGTCTGTCCGTCCGTCCGTCCGTCCGTCCGTCCGTCCGTCCGTCCGTCCGTCCGTCTGTCTGTCGAAAGCACGCTAACTTCCGAAGGAGTAAAGCTAGCCGCTTGAAATTTTGCACAAATACTTCTTATTAGTGTAGGTCGGTTGGTATTGTAAATGGGCCATATCGGTCCATGTTTTGATATAGCTGCCATATAAACCGATCTTGGGTCTTGACTTCTTGAGCCTCTGGAGTGCGCAATTCTTACCCGATCAGAATGAAATTTTGCACGACGTGTTTTGTTATGATATCCAACAACTGTGCCAAGTATGGTCCAAATCGGTCCATAACCTGATATAGCTGCCATATAAACCGATCTTGGGTCTTGACTTCTTGAGCCTCTAGCGTGCGCAATTCTTACCCGATCAGAATGAAATTTTGCACGACGTGTTTTGTTATGATATCCAACAACTGTGCCAAGTATGGTTCAAATCGGTCCATAACCTGATATAGCTGCCATATAAACCGATCTTGGGTCTTGACTTCTTGAGCCTCTAGAGTGCGCAATTCTTACCCGATTTGGCTGAAATTTTGCATGACGTATTTTATTTTTACTTTCAACAACTGTGTCAAATAAGGTTCAAATCGGTTCATAACCTGATATAGCTGCCATATAAACCGATCTGGGATCTTGACTTCTTGACCCCTAGAAGTCGCAATTATTATCCGATATGCCTGAAATTTTGTACGACGGATCCTCTCATGACCATCAACAAACGTGTTTTTTATGGTCTGAATCGGTCTATAGCCCGATACAGATCCCATATAAATCGTTCTCTCTATTTTATTTCGTGAGCCCTAATGGGCGCAATTCTTATACGAATTGGCTGAAATTTTACACAGGTCTCCAACATATAATTTAATTGTGGTCCGAACCGGACCATGTCTTGATATCGTTTTAATAGCAGAGTAACTCTTTTCTTATATCCTTTTTGCCTTGGAAGAGATGCCGGAAAAAGAACTCGACAAATGCGATCCATGGTGGAGGGTATATAAGATTCGGCCCGGCCGAACTTAGCACGCTTTTACTTGTTTCTTATATCCTTTATTGCCTAAGAAGAGATGCCGGGAGAAGAACTCGGCAAATGCGATCCATGGTGGAGGGTATGTAAGATTCGGCATGGCCGAACTTAGCACGCTTTTACTTGTTTTTCTTAACCTGGTTATGCATTAATGATACTATCTGCCTAACGTCTTAATGAACAATGGGCAAAGCCTTCAAAATGTCTATTGCAATCCTGCAATCCTAAGAAAATAACACATTAGTCTTATGGTGAATATTGCTCCATATATAGAGAGCTGTTTCCTTGTAAATATCAATAGCAAAATACCGGATAATTCGGAAATGTTGGAATATGTAATTCCATTGAAATTTGCCAAAATATTCTACAGCTAAAGGATGCAATTCGACTTTACAAAACTACCAAAATCCTACAAAAGAAACTGAAGAAATAATATTGTAACATTGAAAAAATGACAAAGAACAATAAAGGAAAGTAGCTCAGTTGCAGCATTCACATTTATTTCTATGAAATTTGCGGAATTGGGATGTGCAGGAAATAATACTCGATAGCTTGCTGTTTTTATTTCATGAAAAATAACCCCTTTTTATACCCACCACCGAAGGATGGGCGTACATTCATTTTTTTGGCATTTTGTTTGCAACACATCGAAATATCGATATGGGAAACCAATAATGCATACATACGGAGGCCAACGTAGCGCAGTGGTTAGCATGTCCGCCTATGACGTTGAACGCCTGGAAAAAAAATTTCGGCGGTGGTTTTCCCCTCCTAATGCTGGCAACATTTGTGAGGTACTATGACATGTAAAAATTCTCTCCAAAGAGGTGTCGCATTGCGGCACGCCGTTCGGACTCGGCTATAAAAGGGGGGCCCCTTATCATTGAGCTTAAAGTTGAATCGGACTGCACTAATTGATGTGTGAGAAGTTTGCCCCTGTTCCTTAGTGAACTGTTCATGGGCAAAATTTGCAAAATAATGCATACATGTATATTTTTTATTGTCGTAAAAATCTAAGACCATCTAGCCATGTCCGTCCGTCTGTCTGTTGAAATTAACAAGTAAGAGCGTGCTAAGTTCGGCCGGGCCGAATCTTATAGACTCTCCACCATGGATCGCATTTGTCGAGTTCTTTGCGCGGTATCTCTTGTAAGGCAAACAAAGAATAATGAATAAGAAGTGTTGTGCAATTGGAGCTATATCAAGTTATAGTCCGATTCGGATCATAAATGAAACGAATGCTGAACATTGTAGAAGTCATTGTGTAATATTTGAGTTCATTCGGATAAGAATTTCGACCTGTAGTGGCTCAAGAAGCAAAGTCGGGAGATCGGTTTATATGGGAGCTGTATTAAGCTCTAGATGGATTCAGATCATATTGGACGCGTATGTTGAAGATCATGAGAGAAGCCGTTGTACAAAATTCCTGCCAAATCGGATGAGAACGGCGCCATCTAGAGGCTCAAGAAGTCAAGACCCCAGATCGGTTGAAATGACAGCTATATCAGGTTATGGAATGATTTGAACCATTCTTAGCATAGTTGTTGAAAGTCATAACAAAACTCCTCATGCAAAATTTCAGCCAAATTTGACGAGAATTGCGCCCTCTAGAGGCTCAAGAAGTCAAGACCCCAGATCGGTTTATATGACAGCTATATCAGGTTGTGGACAGATTTAAACTATACTTAGTACAATTGTTGGAAGTGATACCAAAACACCACTTGCAAAATTTTAGTCAAATCGGATGAGAATTGCGCCCTCTAGAGGCTCAAGATGTCAAGACCCAAGATCGGTTTATATGACAGCTATATCAGGTTATGGACTGATTTGAACTATTCTTAGCATAGTTGTTGAAAGTCATAACGAAACTCCTCATGCAAAATTTCAGCCAAATCGGATGAGAATGGCGCCCTCTAGAGGCTCAAGAAGTCAAGACCCCAGATCGGGTTATATGGCAGCTACACCAAATTATGAACCGATTTGAATCATACTTAGCGCAGTTGTTGGAAGTGACTAAAAAATACCTCGTGCAAAATTACAGCCAAATTAGATGAAAATTGCGCCATCTAGAGGCTCTAGAAGTCAAGACCCAAGATCGGTTTATATGGCAGCTATATCGAAACATCGACCGATATGGCCCATTTACAATCCCAACCGACCTACATTTATAAAAAGTATTTGTACAAAATTTCAAGCGCCTAGCTTTACTCCTTCGAAAATTTGCGTGCTTTCAACAAACAGCCGGACGGACAGGCGGACGGACATGTCTAGATCGACTTAAAATGACATGACGTTCAAGACTATATATACTTTATGGGGCCTTAGACGCATATTTCGAGGTGTTACAAACAGAATGACGAAATTAGTATACACCCATCCTATGGTGGAGGGTATAAAAATGGAGATATTGAGCTGAAACTTTGCACAAATTCTTTACTTGTCCATAAACAGGTAAAATTCGAAGGTCAAATATAGGACTACATCTTGATATAGCCCCCATATAGACCAATATTATCCGATCTCGCTGAAATTTGGAGCAGTAAATTGTGTTGAGCTCTTCGACATCCTTGCTCCAAGATCCATCCACATTAGATATAGCTGTCATATAGACCAATCTCTCTATTTTGGGGTCTTGGGTCCATAAAAGGTGAATGTATTGCCCTATATCGCTGAAATATGGAACAGTGAGTTATGTTAGGCCCCACGACATTCTTATTCAATTGGTTCAGATGAGTCCAGATGTGGATGTAGCTGCCTTATATATCGATCTCCAGATATAAGGTCTTAGGCCCATAATTGGTGCATTTATTGTCCCATTGCTCTGAAATTTCAGACAGTGGGTTGTGTTAAGCTCCTTGACATCCTTAATGAATGTGGCCTAGACCGGTCAAGATTTGGATATAGCTGCCTTATAGACCGATCCGCCGAATTAAGGTCAAAGGCATAAAAAAGGCAAAATTTTCGCCCAATTTCACTGAAATTTGGGACAGTGAGTTGCATAAGACCCTTCGACAATCGTATTTATAGACCATCTCTCTATTTTAGGGTCTTGGACCCAGTCGTACCGAGTATGATCAAGATCGGGCTATATTTGGATATAGCTGCCATATAGACCGATCCGCCGATTTTGGGTCATAGGCCCATAAAAGCCACATGTATTATACGATATTGCTGAAGTTTGTTACAGTGAGTTGTGTTAGGCTTTTCGACATCCTTCGTTAATTTTGCACAGATCGGTTCAGATTTGGATACAGCTGCCATATATACCGATCTCTCGGTTTTAGGTTATGGGGCCATAAAAGGCGCATTTATTGTCCGATGTCGCCGAAATTTGGTACAGAGAGTTGTTTTGGGCCCTTCGACATTCATCGTCAAATGGGCTAAGATAGGTCCAGATTTGGATATAGCTGCCATATAGACCGATCCGCCGATTTGGGGTCTTAGGTCCATAAAAGCAACATTTATTATACGATTTTGCTAAAATTTGGGACAGTGAGTTGCGGTAGGTCCTTCGCCATACTGCTTCAATTTGGCCTGGATCGGGCCAGAGTTGGATATAGCTGCCATATAGACCGATCCTCCGATTTAGGGTTTTAGGCCCATAAAAGCTACATTTATTATCCGATATTGCTGAAATTAGGGGCAGTGAGTTGTGTAAGGCCCTTCGACATCCTTCGTCAATTTGGCCCATATCGGTCCAGATTTGGAGACATCTGCCATATAGACTGATTCTCCGATTAAGGGTCCTAGGTCTAAAAAACCACATTTATTATCCGATTTTACAGAAATTTAGGACTGTGAGTTGTATTAGGCCCCTCGACATCCTTTGTCAATTTGGCCCAGATAGATCCAGTTTTGGATATAGCTGCCATATAGACCGATCCTCAGATTTAGGGTCTTAGGCCCATAAAAGCCACATTTATTACCCGATTTTGCTGAAATTTGAGGCAGTGAGTTGTGTTAGGCCCCTCAACATCCTTCGTCAATTTGGCTCAGATCGGTCCAGATTTGGATATAGCTGCCATATGGATCCATCCGCCGATTTAGGGTCTTAGGCCCATGAGAGCTACAGTTATTATCCGATTTTGCTGAAATTTGGGACAGTGAGTTAAGTTAAACCCCTTGACATACTTCTGCATTGAGGCACAAATCGGTCAAGATTTGGATATAGCTGCCATATACACCGATCTCTCGGTTTTAGGTTTTGGGGCCATAAAAAAACGCATTTATTATCCGATGTCGCCTCAATTTGGCACAGTGAGTTGTGTTAGACCCTTCGCCATTTTTCTTCGGTTTGGCTCAGATCGGTCCATGTTTGGATATAGCTGCCTTATAGACCGATCTCTCTATTTAAGGTTTTTGGGGCCATAAAAGGCGCATTTATTGTCCGATGTTGATGAAATTTGGAACAGTGAGTTGTATAAGGCTATTCGACATTTTTCTACAACTTTTCTCAAATCGGTCTAGATTTGGATATAGCTGCCATATAGACCGATATCTCGATTTAAAGTCTTGGCCCCATAAAAGGCGCATTTATAGTCATATTTCACTGAAATTTGACATAGTGACTTATGTTAGGCTTTTCGACATATGGGTCGTATATGATTCAGATGGGTTTATTTTTTGGTAAAGCTGCTTAAAAGACCAA
>NC_081552.1:256125718-256140718 GCF_963082655.1 Stomoxys calcitrans | reverse complement strand
ATATCTAAATTTGAACCGATTTAGATGAAATTTTGCACGCATATTGGGACGTCACAAAAAGCACTTCGTGCCAAGTTTTGTAACGATCGGCCCAAAATTGTGCCTTCTACAGCCTTAAAAGCCTATATCGAATGAAAGATATACATAGGAGCTATATATAAATCTGATCCGATTATGATTTCATTTTGCACACATATTTGGACGTCACAAATAGCACTTCGTGCCAAATTTTGTAAATATCGGAGCAAAATTGTGCCTTCTACAGCTTTTATAGGTCAAATCGGATGAAAGTTATATTTGGGAGCTATATCTAAATCTGAACCGATTGAGCTGAAATTTTGCACGCATATTGGGACGTCACACGAAACATTCCATGGCAAATTTGGTAGAGATCGCTCCAAAATTGTGGCATCTAGAGCCTTAAAAGGCCATATCGGATGAAAGATATACATAGGAGCTATATATAAATCTGATCCGATTATGATTACATTTTGCACACATATTGGGATATTACAAAAAGCTCTTCGTGCCAAATTTTGTAAACATGGGGCCAAAATTGAGCCTTCTACAGCCTTTATAGGTCAAATCGGACGAAAGTTACATATGGGAGCTATATCTAAATTTGAACCGATTTAGATGAAATTTTGCAGGCATATTGGGACGTCACACAAAACATTCCATGCCAAATTTGGTAGAGATCGCACCAAAATTGTGGCTTCAACAGCTTGAAAAGTGCATATCGGATGAAAGATATATATGGGAGCTATATCTAAATCTGGACCGATTTTTTTCAAAATCAATAGCGTTTGTCCTTGGACCAAAACATACACTTATGTAATATTTTGTGAAAATCGGACAACAAATGCGACCTGAACCTTGATTACAAGAATACATGGACAGACAGACAGACGGACATAGCTAAATCGAATCAGGAAGTGATTCTAAGCCGATCCGTATACTTATCGATGGGTCTACCTCTTCTTCTTCTTACCATTGCAAACAAATGCACAAATCTATAATACCCTGTACCATAGTGGTGGTGCAGGTTATAAAAAGACATGCACCCAAAAATTTCGATACAGTTCGAAAGTAAACAAAATTTTTTTTCAAAACCCCATTTTATCTTGTAGTGAAGTAAGTAAGACCAACTGGCAACCTTGTTTAGCTTCCATATAAACGAATTTCACCAGTATTTTTAATGTATTTTTTTTTGTATTATTAATTTATTTTTAAATAGTTTTTAATAATGACCACCTTTCTGGCTTTCACCATCTTTGCCAATTTTTGTACAAATTTCTTAATAAACGGATATTGCTCTCATATAACTCGATCTACCGATTTGACTTCTTGAGAATCAAAAGAGTACTCCTTCTGTTAGTCCTGAATTTACACAGGTAGACATGTTTATTTTACAACTACTCTGCGTATCGCTAGTTTTAAGTCAACTGGTTTATTTACACCACAGCTATGCGATCCATTCTATGGTTGGAATAAAGTCTTGTACTGTACATTGGTGCGTATGAATGTTACAAATATGAATCATACGCACTAGAGTGCAACTAAAATCTACTCCGAAGCAATGAAAGTTTCTCAAGTTCAGGCATCTAACTTTTTTCACCCAAGAGTATAAAAGCAACAAAGAAACACAACCGTCTATACACTTTCTTAAGTGTGTAATGAGAAAAGTTCACAAATTAACACGTGTTGCGTTCCAAGCGAAAAATCAGGCCATCCCAACTTGGCCATTCCATATGGCTTTGGCTCAGCCAAAAACACCAATTGGCATTTTAGTTTACCTCCTTTTTAATGAGAAATTGAGTAAGATTTACCCAACGGATAACTTAATTTAATTAAGTTGTAGGAGTATTAAGAAAATGAAAGAAACAAATAAAAAAAGCCATTGAATTCACAGGCTTGTAGGAGAGCGAAGAACAAAAGAAATTGTTTGACTCAACAAAGCTGTGCAAGAAGGCTTAGATTTAAGGTAGTGTTTGCCCGTAGGATAGGGGGCATATTCATTTAGTCATTCCGTTTGCAATACATCAAAATATTAAATTTCCGACCCTACAAAGTATATATATTTCGGATCCTCGTAAAATTCTAAGACGATTTAACGATGTACGTGTGTCTCTCCTTCTGTCCGCCCGTCTGTTATAATCACTGTAGAGCCTTCAAAAATTGAGGTATTGAGCTGAAACTTGGCACAGATACGTCTTTTTGATGCACGCTGGTTAAGTTCTTGAACGAGCCAAATCGGACAATATTTGGATATAGCTGCTATATAGACCGATTTTCCGATAAAGGGTCTAATGCCCATAAAAACTTTATTTTTCATCCGATTTTGCTGAAATTTGAAACAGTGAGTAGTTCAAGGCTTCCCGAACAACTGACCCAAATATGATTCAGATCGGACTATATTTAGAGATAGCTACCATATAGACCGATCTCCCGATAAAGGGTCTGAAGACCATAAAAGCTTTATTTATTACCCGATTTCGCTGAAATTTGAACGGTGGGTTATTATAAACCTCCCGACATCTGACCTGAATATGGTTCACATCGGACTATATCTAGATATAGCTGCCATATAGCCCGATCTCCCAATTAAGCGTCTGAAGTCCATAAAAGCTTATCTATTACCCGATTTCAGGTTCGCACCCGTTTGAACATGGCGAGGAAAATACGATCTGACACTGCACGGAAGCTGGACATTGCAAAGCTGCAAACACAACAAATGGCAGCGGCATACCTTCACTCGACTGACCCTACAGCTTGATGAAAGCACTCCTTGTTCCGATGATATAATGGCGCAGAGGCAAACTATTGCCCACTCCATGGAAAAAGCTGCGAAATCCTTTCATGGGTAACGGAAGCCTCCTCCAAGAAACCCATGGTACGACCAAGAGTGTCGAGATGCTACTGAAGCCAAGAATGCGGCATATAAAGCAACTCTGCAATCAGTAGCAACAAGCCAGATGAAGCAGAGCTATCGGGAGAAAAGAAGAGAGGAGAAACGTCTATTACGCAGAAAGAAAAAGGAAATGGAAAGACATGAGTGTGAGCAAATTGAGATGTACTGGAGTCAGAATGAAGTCCGGAAATTCTACCACAAAATTAAACATCAAACCGATGGCTTTGGTGCAGGCACATCCTCTTGCAGAGACAAAGAAGGAAATCTGGTAACTGACACAGATAACATGCTGAGGATATGGAAAGAACATTTTACCCAACTGCTAGTGTCCGATGTTGGCGGTGAAAAGGATACCGCAAAACCAATCCCTGATTGGCGAATAGAATGTTTACCTCCTAGTCAGAATGAGGTCCAAGTAGCAGTGACCCGACTAAAGAACAACAAGGCAGCAGGAGTCGATGGGTTACCCGCTGAACTATTCAAGACCGGAGGCGACACGCTGATAAGGCGTATGCATCAGCTTATCTGCATAATCTGGCTTGAAGAACACATACCCGATGATTGGAACCTCAGCATACTATGCCTCGTACACAAGAAAGGAGACAAGACGGAATGTACCAACCACAGAGGAATAACAACTCCTCCCCATCGCATACAAGATTCTCTCGAGCGTACTGTGTGAAAGATTAAAACCTAAAGTCAATGGGATAATTGGGCCCTATCAATGTGGCTTTAGACCTGGTAAATCCACCCTAGACCAGATATTCACACTGCGCCATATTCTGGAAAAGATCCGAGAAGGACAAATCAACACCTAACAACTCTTTGTTGACTACAAAGCCGCCTGGGATACTCGTTTATGTTCAAAGGTATTTCAAGCCATGTCTGAGTTTGGTATCCCAGCAGGATGACACTTGCTGATACGCGTTCCTCAGTAAGAATAGGAAAGAATTTCTCCGAAGCATAAAATACCAAACGAGGTTTCAGATAAGGAACGAGCCCTTCGTGTGATCCGTTTAATATCCTGCTGGAGAAGATTATACGAGTTGCAGATGTGAATAGATATGGCACACTAATCACCAAAGAACGCATGCTACTCTCCTATGCCGAAGACATCGATATCATAGATCGGTCACCGGAAGTAGTAACTGCAGCCTTTGAAAGAATCGAAAGAGAGTGGGTGAAAATGGGTCTGGCAGTTAATGGAGATAAGACGAAATGGATGGTTTCAAATCCCAAAAAGCCTTGTACAACCGATCAGTTAAACAACATGGAGAAAGTTGGGAACCACAACTTTGAGGTGGTCAGTAACTTTATCTACCTCGGCACAGCCGTAACCGAAACGAATGACACCAGTTTTGAGATAGAGCGAAGAATAATACTGGCAAACAGATGCTACTTTGGACTAAGCAGGCAGTTTAGAAACAAGGCCACCTATCGACAGACAAAGATTACACTTTACAAGACACTGATACTACCCGTGCTGTTATATGGTTCTGAAGCATGGGTGCTTGTCAAAGCAGATGAGGCAGTGCTTGGAGTATTTGAGAGAAAGATTCTTTAATGGAAACAAGTAAAAGCGTGCTAAGTTCGGCCGGGCCGAATCTTATATACCTTCCACCATGGATCGCATTTGTCGAGTTCTTTTCCCGGCATCTCTTCTTAGGCAAAAAAAAAAGGATATAAGAAAAGATTTGCTCTGCTATTAGAGCGATATTAAGATATGGTCAGGTTTGGAACACAATTAAATTATATTTATGTTGGAGACCTGTGTAAAATGTCAGCCAATTCGAATAAGAATTGCGCTCTTCGTGGGCTTAAGAAGTAGAATAGAGAGATCGATTTATATGGGAGCTGTATCGGGCTATGGACCCATTCAGACCATAATAAACACGTATGTTAATGGTCATGAGAGAATCCGTCGTACATTTCAGGCAAATCGGATAATAATTGCGACCTCTAGAGGCTCAAGAAATCAAGACCCAAGATCGGTTTATAAGGCAGCTAAGTCAGGTTATGAACCGACTTGTACTTTATTTGACATAGTTGTTGAAAGTAACAATAAAAAATGTCTTGCGAAATTTCAGCCAAATCGGATAGGAATTGCGCCCTTTAGAAGCTCAAGAAGTCAAGTCTCCAGATCTGTTTATATGACAGCTATATCTGGTTATGGACCGATTTGAACCATACTTCGCACAGTTGTTTGATATCATAACGAAACACGTCGTGCAAAATTTCATTCCAATCGGATAAGAATTGCGCACTCTAGATGCACAAAAAGTCAAGACCCCAGATCGGTTTATATGGCAGCTATATCAGGTTATGGACCGATTTGAACCATGCTTGGCACAATTGTTGGATATAATAACGAAACACGTCGTGCAAAATTTCATTCCAATCGGATAAGAATTGCGCACTCTAGAGGCTCAAAAGTCAAGACCCAAGATCGGTTTATATGGCAACTATATCAGGTTATAAACCGATTTCAACCATACTTGGCACAGGTGTTGGATATTATAACAAAACACGCTGTGCCAAAATTCATTGCAATCAGATAAGAATTGCGCCCTCTAGAGGCTCGAAAAGTCAAGACCCAAGATCGGTTTATATGACAGCTATATCAGGTTATGAACCGATGTGAACCATACTTGGCACAGTTGTTGGATATCATAACAAAACACGTCGTGCAAAATTTCATTCCAATCAGATAAGAATTGCGCCCTCTAGAGGCTCGAAAAGTCAAGACCCAAGATCGGTTTATATGACAGCTATATCAGGTTATGAACCGATGTGAACCATACTTGGCACAGTTGTTGGATATCATAACAAAACACGTCGTGTCGGACCAGAATTGCGCCCTCTAGAGGCTCGAAAAGTCAAGACCCAAGATCGGTTTATATGACAGCTATATCAAAACATGGACCGATGAGGCCAATTTACAATCCCAACCGACCTACACTAATAAGAAGTATTTGTACAACATATCAAGCGGCTGGCTGTACTCCTTCGGAAGTTAGCGTGCTTTCAACAGACAGACGGACGGACGGACGAACGGACGGACAGACGGACGGACATGGCTAGATCGACATAAAATTTTACGACGATCAAGAATATATATACTTTATAGGGTCTCAGACGAATATTTCGAGTAGTTACAATCAGAATGACGAAATTAGTATACCCCCCATCTTATGGTGGAGGGTATAAAAATAGGCGACGTATGAACCACGAGCATAGTTACACGCATCAAAATACAACGGCTGCGTTCGCTAGGTCATGTTGTCAGAATGACTGAAGAAGCTCCAGCAAAGAAGTCTTTTAAAGCCAAACACGGTGGTACACGCAAACCGGGAAGACCAAAAGCCCGATGGAAAAATCAAGTGGTGGGAGACATCTCGAAACTTGGTGTCAGAGATTTTAGAATTGGCTAGTGGAACCAATATTCTGTCATAGCCAATTAAGGTAAAGTAAAGATCATAAGAGGCGATCGTTCTGATTCGGATGACTTTTGTTTTCTCACTAATACAAGCATTCCAATTAGGGAGTAATTAGTAAGGGACCTCCAGACGGCGGGCAGAGTCCCCACAAATGTCGCTGATGTTAACACAGCGATTTAAAGTTAGGATTTCGGCTTTATACACTAACAAGCTATCCTCTTCAAAATTCGGATATACACTTCAGTGAGCTTAACTTTATAACAATATCCCATATAACTTCAGTTGCTTTGTGTAGGGAGGTGCATGAGAATTTTCTTATTAGTATTCCCATTGAGGCATAAACTTAGTTGTTCATGCTAGGCCAAAAAACATATTGGGTTGCCCAAAAAGTAATTGCGGATTTTTCATATAGTCGGCGTTGACAAATTTTTTCACAGCTTGTGACTCTGTAATTGCATTCTTTCTTCTGTCATTTATCAGCTGTTACTTTTAGCTTGCTTTAGAAAAAAACGTGTAAAAAAAGTATATTTGATTAAAGTTTATTCTAAGTTTTATTAAAAATGCATTTACTTTCTTTTAAAAAATCCGCAATTACTTTTTGGGCAACCCAATACATACTGCCATGCAAATCCTTATCATATCACAGTGGGTACCGCAAACACATTTATAAACTTGGTATATCCCAGGAGGCAATGTGTGACTTGTTATTTAAATCGGTAGATGACATTGATGCCATTTGAACTTTGGGTCATTATTCTTCTCTTCTCTTCTCTGTTTTTTTTTTTTTTTTTTTTTCTCTTTGATATGGGACAATAATTTCCAATGCGAAATTTACACCCTATTTTAACGTACAAATTTCTTATACTGCCACCAATGAAAATCAACAAAATGTTTTGGTTGAATGTATAGCCTTTGTCGGGAATTTATTTACCTTTGTTAGTTGTAAATATATTTCAATTCCTTTGAGATGATTACAATGGCACGTGCATTGCATACCCAAGAGAGCTGTAGAACTGTGCATCCGTGCCTGACACTCTAAATTGGAAATAACCACAAGAGTGTCATGACTAATGATTCTCTTTGCCACTGCCACTGCCACTAGAACTGCTACAGCGCTGTCAAGGACTTCACTACTCTTCATTTGCATAAGTAATTTACCAAAGGAAGTGTCTTCGGAAAATTTCCTTTACCACATTTGTGACGCCTCCTTGGCCTGGTATGCCTTAATTGAGGAAGGGATCGAATAATTTTTCATTTGTTTATTGACATAAATAACAAGAAAAGGTAGACAAAACAGGAGCCGAGAATTTTTTTTTGTGTATTCTTCAGTGTAGGTGGAAATATTAATACTCAAACCAAAAAAGATCCACTTGGAAAATCCTTAATGATGGAAATGGAGTCGGCAGAAAATGTGAATGCATTACATTCAGTCTAATATAAGATGCCCTTGATGATAATGGATTTGTATACCCTACACCACTACTGTGGTACAGGGCCCAAAGGAAGAGAGATAGACCCATTGGGAAGTATACCGATCGACTCAGAATCACTTTCTGATTCGATTTAGCTATGTCCGTCTGTCTGTCCGTCTGCCAGTCTGTCTGTACGTCTGTCTGTCTGTCTGTCCGTCTGTCCATGTTAATTTGTGTACAAACTACAGGTCGCCATTTTCATCCGATTGTCTTCAAATTTGGTATGGGAGTGTCTTTCGACCTAGAGACGAAGCCTATTGAAATTGGAAAAAATCGGTTCAGATTTGGATATAGCTCCCATATATATGTTCGTCCGATTTGCAGTAATAATGCAATAAAATGGTCATTTGTTACCCGATTATCTCGAAATTTGACAAGACCAATTTTCTTATGACTCCCGATATTGCAGATGAATTTCATAAAAATCGGTTCAGATTTGGATATAGCTCCCATATATATGTTCGTCCGATTTGCAGTAATAATGCAATAAAATGGTCATTTTTTACCCGATTCTCTCGAAATTTTGCAGGAAAGATTTTCTTATGACTCCCGATATTGCAGGTGAATTTCATAAAAATCGGTTAAGATTAGGATATTGCTCCCATATATATGTTCGTCCGATTTGCAGTAATAATGCAATAAAATGGTCATTTGTTACCCGATTATCTCGAAATTTGGCAGGAACGATTTTTCTATGACTCCCGATATTGCAGGTGAATTTCATAAAAATCGGTTCAGATTTGAATATTGCTCCCATATATATGTTCGTCCGATTTGCAGTAATAATGCAATAAAATGGTCATTTGTTACCCGATTCCCTCGAAATTTTGCAGGAAGGATTTTCTTATGACTCCCGATATTACAGGTGAATTTCATAAAAATCGGTTCAGATTTGGATAAAGCTCCCATATATATGTTCGTTCGATTTGCAGTAATAATGCAATAAAATGGTCATTTGTTACTCGATTCTCTCGAAATTTTGCAGGAAGAATTTTCTTAGGACTTCCGATATTACAGGTGAATTTCATAAAAATCGGTTCAGATTTGGATATAGCTCCCATACGTATGTTCGTCAGATTTTGGGTAATTTGCCATAATGTTGCCATTTGTCAACCGTAGTTTTTACAGTTTGAACATACTTGCTCGCCGAGGTCCATCAAAATTGGTCCAGAATTGGATATAGGCCCCACATTGTATTTATAGGGTAGATGTAGGGTATTATACAGTCTGCATCGCCCGATTTTTGCCCTTCCTTACTGGTTCTTTGTGCATTTTGGAGTTGACGATCAAGATATTCAGGGCTATGGGTCGATTTAAGATCCACTTTCTATCAACTTTCTGTTCAGAACGGCTTCATGCGTTTTCTTTGTATACCCACCACCACAGGATGGGGGTATACCAATTTCGTCATTCTGTTTGTAACATCTCGAAATATGCGTCTGAGACCCCATAAAGTATATAAATTCTTGATCGTCATGTCATTTTAAGTGGATCTAGTCCGTGGTCCGTCCATCTGTCCGTCCGTCCGTCTGTCCGTCCGTCCGTCTGTCCGTCCGTCCGTCCGTCCGTCCGTCTGTCTGTCGAAAGCACGCTAACTTTCGAAGGAGTAAAGCTAGCCGCTTGAAATTTTGCACAAATACTTTTTATTAGCGTAGGTCGATTGGGATTGTAAATAGGCCAAATCGGTTCATGTTTTGATATAGCTGCCATATAAACCGATCTTGGGTCTTGACTTCTTGAGCCTCTAGATGGCGCAATTCTCATCGGACTTGACTGAAATTTTGCACGTGGTGTTTTCCTATGACTTCCAATAACTGTGCTGAGTATGGTGCAAATCGATACATAAGCTGATATAGCTGCCATATAAATCGTTCTTGGATCTTGACTTCTTCCACCTCTAGATGGCGCAATTCTCATCCGATTTGGCAGAAATTGTGTACAACGGCTTCTCTCATGACCTTCTACGTTGTTGGAAGTCATACGTGTCTACTATGGCCTGAATCGATATTTAGCTTGATACAGCTCCCATACAAACGGGTCTTCCGATTTTGCTTCTTTAACCCCTTTAAGGCGTAATTCTTATCCGAATAAACTGAAATATTTCACAATGACTTCTACAATGTTCAGCATTCATTTATGGTCCGAATCGGACTATGACTTGATATAGCTCCCATAACATAACAGTTATTATTCAATATTCTTTGTTTGCCTAAAAAGAACTCGACAAATGCCATCCATGGTGGAGGGTATATAAGATTCGGCCCTGCCGAACATAGCACGCTCTTACAACAAAATTGTTATTAGTTAATTTAGACCAGCCTGGATTCGGCTTGGAATGAACAAAAATCACATCTTGGAATGATTTCTATCGATTTTGCCTTAATTTATAATTGACATCTCTCCCAATCCATCGGTGTATATTTCTGGCACTTGCTAAAATCCACATTCGCATGTTTTGTTTTAAAAATTTTTAAAAATTTATTAAGTGACATTGTTGATGTTTCTCTCCCAAAGGTAATGGAGAAAAAATTCGCAATTTTTTTTTTTTTTTTGATAATGTCGTATTTCTCATTCATCATTCTACTTGCAGTATGGTCCCAAATCCTCTTTCTCTTGAGCTTTTCCCTTTCCCACAAAAGGGAAATGTTGCAAATGTACTACAGAACAAAAATTTGAAAATTAAAAAATCCACTCATGCATGAGCATTTTTAAGTCATGACATATTGACATTCTAATACCTGATGACTATGATTATTTTTCACCCGAACAAAAAAATTGATGTGTTTGCGAACACTCAAAGAAAATGTGGAAAAAAAAATTTTTGAAAAAACTAACTTAAATTTGGGCTGATAACATGTCACCGCCAATACAATGTCCATGTGCCATGATTTTTCTATACCCACCACCATAGGATTGAGCTGAGACCCTATATATTCTTGATCCTCTTGACATTCTGAGTCGATCTAGCCCTGTCTGTCCATACATCTGTCGAAATCAAAAATGCTATCGAGCGAATGAAGAAATCCGCTTGAAATTTTGCACAGATACTTCTTATTGATGTTGGTCATTAGGGACTGCAAATGGACCATATCGGTTCAGTATTGGATATAGCCCCTATATAAACTGTTTCCTAGGCCTATAGGCCTCAATTTTCCTTAGGTTTGGCAGAAAATTGGCATAAGCTCGTTTTTCATGCCTTCCAACATCCATGCAAAGTATGATCTGAATCGGTTTATAAACCGATGTATCTCCCATATAAACCGATCCCCTGTTTTTGGCTTCTTGAGCACTTCGAAGCCTCAATTAGAATCAGATCTGGCTGAAATTTGGCACACAGGCTTCTGTTCTGACTTTCAACATCCATGCCGAGTATGATCTGAATCAGTCTATAAACTGATAAGGCCGATCCCAGGATTTGTTTCTTGAGCCCCTATAGGTCTCATTTTTCCTACGATTTAGTTGAAATTTGGAACCAAGTCTTTTACTATGACTTTCAACATTTGTTTTTAGTATGTTCCGAGTTTGACTTCTTGAGATCTAGATGCCTCAATTTGCATCTGGTTTGGCTGAAATTTGGTATTTAAAGTAAACTTATGGCCTCCAAATCTCACCTCAAATTCCAACCACATAGGTTCATAAATAAATATACCCGGATGTTAGTTTTTGAGCTTGTGGAACCAGTTTGTATCCTAATTGGCTAAAATTTGGTACGTGAACATCCCATGTGTAGCCCAAATACTCGCAACATATTCAACAAGTAAGAGCGTGCCAAGTTCTGCCTGACCGAATCTTATATACCCTCCACCATGGATCGCATTTGTCGAGTTCTATGCGCTGTATCTCTTTTTAGGGAAACAAAGAATATGAATAATAACTGCTTTGCTATTGGAGCTATATCAAGTTATAGTCCGAATCGGACTATAAATGAATGCTAAAAATTGTAAAAGTCTGTGTAATAAACCGGTTTGAACCATATACGACACGGATGTCGAAAAGCCTAAAATAAGTCACTGTGTCAAGTTTCAGTAAAATTTTATTATAAATGGGGCCAAGACTTTAAATCGTGATATCGATTTGCAGCTACACGCAAATCTTGATCGATCTAGACCAAATTGCAGAAATATGTGGAAGACCTTAAATTAACTCTCTGTCCCAAATTTCGGCAACATCGAACATTAAATGTGCATTTTAGGGCACCAAAATATTAAATCGAGAGATCGGCCTATATGACAGCTATATCCAAATCTGGACCGATCTGGGTCAAATTGACAAAGGATGTGGGAGGGCCTAACACAACTATGTGGGAGGGCCTAACACAACTCACTGTTCCAAATTTCAGCAAAATGGGATAATAATTGTGGCTTTTATGGTCCTAAGATCCTAAATCGGAGGATCGGTCTATATGGCAGCTATATCCAGATCTGGACCGATCTGGGCCAAATTGAAGTAGAATCTCGAAGGGCCTAATACAACTCAATGTCTCAAATTCCAGCAAAATCGGATAATAAATGTGGCTGTTATGGGCTTAAGGCCCTAAATCGGAGGATCGATCTATATGGCAGCTATATCCAAATCTGAACCGATCTAGGTCAAATTAAAGAAGAATGTCGAAGGGCCTAACAAAACTCACTGTCCCAAATTTCATTAAAATCGCATAGTATATGTGGCTTTTATGGGCCTAAGGCCCTAAATCGGCTGATCGGTCTATATGGGGGCTTTATCAAGATATAGTCCGATATAGCCCATCGTCGAACTTAACCTGCTTATAGACAAATAAAGAATCTGTGCAAAGTTTCAGTTTAATATCTCTAATTTTATATACTCCACCATAGTATGGTGGTATACTAATTTCATCATTCTGTTTGTAGCACCTCGAAATATGCGTCTGAGACCCCATAAAGTATATATATTCTTGATCGTCATTTTAAGTCGATCTACCCATGTCCGTCCGTCCGACCATCTGTCTGTCGAAAGCACGCTAACTTTCGAAGGAGTAAAGCTAGCCGCTTGAAATTTTGCACAAATACTTCTTATTAGTGTAGGTCGGTTGGTATTGTAAATGGGCCATATTGGTCCATGTTTTGATATTGCTGCCATATAAACCGATCTTCTTGAGCCTCTAGAATGCGCAATTCTTATCCGATTGGAATGAGATTGTGCACGACGTGTTTTTTTTATGATAGCCAACAAATCTACCTTGTTGGGTGCAAATCGGTCCACAACCTTATATAGCCGTCATATAAACCGATCTTGGGTCTTGACTTCTTGAGCCTCTAGAGAGCGCAATTCTTATCCGATTGGAATGAAATTTTTCACATAGTGTTTTGCAATGACTTCCAACAACTGTGCTAAATTAGGTTCTTATAGGTTAATAACCTGACATAGCTGTCATATAAACCGATCTGGGGACTTGACTTCTTGAGCTTCTAGAGGGCGCAATTCTTATCCGATTTGAATGAAATTTTCAACGAAGTATTTTGTTATGATATCCAACAACTGTGCCAAGTATGGTTCAAATCGGTTCATAACCTGATATAGCTGTTATATAAACCGATCTGGGGACTTGATTTCTTGATCTTCTAGAGGGCGCAATTCTTATCCGATTTGGCTGAAATTTTGCACGACATGGTTCGTCATGATTTCCAATAAATGTGCCAAGTATGGTTCATATCGGTTCATAACCTGATATAGCTGCCTTATAAACCAATCTGGGATCTTGACTTCTTGAGCCACTAGAGGACGCAATTCTTTCCGATTTGGCTTAAATTTTGCATGAGGTGTTTTGTTATGATTTTCCTTTAGAGGGTGCAATTATTATCTGATTTGTACGACGGATCATCTCATGACCATCAACATACGTGTTTATTATGGTCTGAATCGGTCTATAGCCTGATACAGCTCCCATATAAATCGATTTCTCTATTTTACTTCTTGAGCCCCCAAAGGGAGCAATTCTTATGCGAAATGGCTGACATTTTTACGCAGATCTCCAGCATATAATTTAATTGTGGTCCAAACCGGACCATATCTTGATATCGCTCTAATGCCAGAGGAAATCTTTTCTTTTATCCTTTTTTTTTTTTTTGCCTCAAATCTCGACAAATGCGATCCATGGTGGAGGGTATATAAGATTCGGCCCGGTCGAACTTAGCACGCTTTTTCTTGTTAAAGATTGTAGCGTGATTTTAACAGACAGACGGACGGACATGTCTAGATCGTCTTAGATTTTTACGCTGATCAAGAATATAAATACTTTATGGGTTCGGAAATGGATATTTCGATGTGTTGCAAATGGAATGGCAAAATTAATATACCCCCATCCTCCGGTGGTGGGTATACAAATTTTTCCTGTCTTAGTTTTTAAGAGTGTAGATTACAGTATATCATTGGTAGCTTCGATGCTAGTCGATTGGTAGGTATATGAAAAACTACCATAACATGTACTGGAATAGGATACAACACAAATTAAAAACACAGATACAAGAGTGAGATACAAGAGCATATTTCGATACCTGTGATAAACTGGATACCATAGTTTGTGAGCAATACCATCAACAAGTCAAAAGCTTTCAAATCAAATATTTGTTCTTTTATCCTTAGAAGGCCCCCTAAGTTTTAATATTTTTTAATTATTTCAAAAAAATAAAACAACAACAACACAAATATTAAGGACACGCAAGAGAATGAACTTGCAGTTATTGGAAATTTTAATGAAAATGTGAGCTGATTAAAGTCGAAACTAGTTAAACTAGTTTTGTTAGATTAAAAAGATGAGATCGGTTCGTATAAGAGTTTTTTTTTTTTGGAAAAGTTTGACATCTATCACTTTAAATACCACATAATATGAAATCCTTTGTACTGAAAAATTAATCAACTTTCTAAATACTCATTTGTATTCCCTTCACAACTCCCAGTGCTAGACAATTTTTGCCCCAAGAGTTCCACATAAATGCGTAGTTCATATATCCTTCATATCAACATGGAGAACATATGCCCTAATCATCACCATTTTTGGGAATTGCTATATCTTTGAAGTCAACCAAGGGGAACAGATAACAGAATGTGTCTTCTAATGCTTTCAAGCTATTTAAAAATACATATTTTATACTTTCCCTTTTCAGCGATAATGGAGCGTGAACAATATGTGATTTGTGTCATTGTAGGCACGATTTTTGCTACG
>NC_081552.1:256108218-256120718 GCF_963082655.1 Stomoxys calcitrans | reverse complement strand
TCAAATTTGGATATAGCTGCCATATAGACAATCTCTCGATTTAAAGTTTTGGGCCCATAAAAAGCGTACTTATTGTCCGATGTCGCCGAAATTTGAGACTGTGAGTTGTATTGGACCCTTCGATATTTGTCTTCCGTTTGGGTCAGATCGTTCCAAATTTGGATGTAGCTGCTATATAGACCGATCTCTCGGTTGAACAATGACTTGTATTTATAAGCATTTGGTCTAAATCGGATGATATGTCTATATACCTGCTATGGGGCATAAGGTATGAAATTTTCACTGGATTTTAACGAAAGGTGGTTCACATATATACCCGAGGTGGTGGGTATCCCAAGTTTGACCCGGCCGAACTTAACGCCTTTTAACTTGTTTTTTTTTTTTTTTTTTGATTATATTCATATGTATGCGTATTATGAAATATTCTTTTTACCATGCCAATAATTTCTCATGAAATATTTCCCAAATCAGTGGACATTTAAAATATTATATAGAAATCTATAAATTTAATTAAACTATTTGTTTTTGTTTGTTTGTGTTTTATGCGTTAATTGAATGCTTTAAAATGTAGTTTGTATCCATTGATTAATTGATATGTTTATTGATAAGTTTGTATTGGGTATTTTAAAAGCCCCTTTGTGATATTTATGAATTCAATGAAGACATTACAAAAACTTCACAAAAAAAAAAACCTTTTTTGTATCCACTCCTGTAGGATAGGGGGTATATTCATTTAGTCATTCCGTTTGCAATACATCGAAATAACAATTTCCGACCCTTCAAAGTATATATATTTCGGATCGTGGTAAAATTCTAAGACGATTTAACGATGTCCGTGTGTCTGTCCGTCCGTATCCAAAGTTCGTGCAAAATTTTGGCAAGTTAGGTCAAATAATGCGATTTCTAAACCGATTTCCATGAAATTCACCAGTAATCAGTGAGAGTCATAAGAAAATACTTCCTGCCAAATTTCGAGGGAATCGCTTAGCAAATGACCATTTTATTGCTGTATTACTGCAAATCGTACGAACATATATATGGGAGCTATATCCAAATCTGAGGCGATTTTTTCAATAGACTTCGTCGCTAGGCCGAAAAACATGCCTGTACCAAATTTTAAGACGATCGGATGAAAACTGCGACCTGAACTTTGTACACAAATTAGCATGGACAGACAGACGGACAGACAGTAGGACATAGCTAAAACGAATCAGACAGTGATTCGGAGTTGTCAAAATGCCATTTTTTACAGAAATTAAGTGAGTATAAGGCTCTTTAAAATATGGACGCTGTATCCGTCCATGCTATTGTCGAATTCAAGTCCAAGTGTTGCAACGGAGTCCACCGTAGCGCAGAGGTTAGCATGACCGCCTATGACACTGAAGGTCTGGGTTCGAATCCTGGCAGGAATATATGAAAAATTTTCAGGGCTGGATATCCCCTTCTAATACTGGCGACATTTGTGAGGTACTGTGCCATGTAAAAACTTCTCCCCAAAGAGGTGTCGCTCTGCAGTAGGCCATTCGTACTCTGCTATAAAAAGGAGGTCCCTCATCATTGAGCTTAAAATTTAATCGCACAGCACTCATTGTGAGAGTTGTGAGAAGTTTGCCACAGCTCCTTAATGGAATGTCCATGGACAAATTTGCATTTGCATTGCAATTGTTGTTTGTATTCTTCCTGCACCCCGGTATTCACTGTTGAATCGTATAGCACAACCCATGGTCGGCTTTCCTCATGTTTTCCCCGTCTTTGTTGGTTATTTTTGTTATGGCAGTCGACGGATAGACAGACAGACAGACCATACTTTGGTAAGTATAAATATAAATTAACACATTTGGTTTCATTGTCATATGCGCATGTGAAGAGTACTGTTTTTTTAAATTGCTTTTTATGTAAATTGATCCCTTTCAGTTGGCATTGAGCACACAGAATGGCAACAAAAACATAAATAAATCTCAATTTGTTAAAAAAGAAACAAACAAAAAAAAAAAAAAACTGCATATGCAACTGTGATTTGTTATATTTAATTGAATTTTATACAAAAGGTATAAAATCACATATTCAAATGCACACATACACATACACACATGCATACACACCATCCGCACATGCAGCTATAGGTGCATGCAGGCCACAAACACTTGCACACATTGACGCTTTATGCGTTTGCATAGTAGTTTAAATGTATTCACACTTTAGACTTTATTGAATAATTGAAAAATAATCCTTATAGTAGTAAAATTTAATTTGCATACATACTCGAACTGTTGATTTAAACATGAAATACAATTGATTTTAATTGATTTGAGGACTTGTTTGTTTGTTGTTGTTTGTTTGCTATGTGGGTTTATTTGCTTATTGTACTCCACCAGGTCACAGCAATGAAAATGGCAACAACTGTTGACAAACCGACGTCAGGCGGAGTTCAGTACAGGTGTTGATTTTGCCAGCAATTGAATCGGTTTAATATAATTTGAGATAGACGATTGATTCCGATTGCAGCGGCAATTCTAAAGTCAATTTTATGAGAAATATAATTAAAGTTCGACCGGGCCGAACTTTGGATACCCACCACTTCGGGTATATATGTTAACCACCTTTCGTCAAAATCCGGTGCAAATTGTATACCTCATGTCCCATAGCAGTTATATCGAAATATGTTCCGATTTGGACCAAATACTAGGGTTGCCCAAAAAGTAATTGCGGATTTTTTAAAAGAAAGTAAATGCATTTTTAATAAAACTTAGAATGAACTTTAATCCTTTAATCAAATATCCTTTTTTTACACTTTTTTTCTAAAGCAAGCTTAAAGTAACAGCTGATAACCGACAGAAGAAAGAATGCAATTACAGAGTCACAAGCTGTGAAAAAATTTGTCAACGCCGACTATGTGAAAAATCCGCAATTACTTTTTGGGCAACCCAATAATTAGTACAGTAGCTATATCGAAAAATACACTGATCTGAACCATATGCGACACAGATATCGAAAAGCCTAACATAAGTCATTGTGTCAAATTTCAGTGAAACCGGATTATAAATGCGCTTTTTATGGGGCCAAAACTTTAAATCGGTCTATATGGCAGCTATATCCAAATCTGGAACGATATGGGCCAAATTGAAGAAAAATATCGAAGGGACTAACACAACTCCCTGTCAGAAAGTTCGACGACATCGAACAATAAATGCGCATTTTATGGACTCAAAACCTTAAATCGAGAGACATGGCAGCTTTATTCAAATTTGGATCGATCTCGGCCAAATTAAAGAAGGATGTCGCAGGGCCTATCACAAGTCACTGTCCCAAATTTCAGCAAAATCGGATGATAAATGTGGCTTTTATGGGCCCAAGACCCTAAATCGGTGGATCGGTCTATATGGCAGCTATATCCAAATCTGAACCGATCTCGGTCAAATTAAAGAAGGATATCGAAGGGCCTATCACGACCCACCGTCCCAAATTTCAGCAAAATCGGATGATAAATGCGAATCTTATGCGCCAAACACCCTAAATCGAGAGATCGGTCTATATGGCAGCTATATCCAAATCTGGACCGATCTGGGTCAAACTTAGTAAGAATGTCGAAGGGCCTAACACAACTCACTGTACGATATTTTGGCACAATCGGATAATAAACGCGACTCTTATGGGGCAAATACCCTAAATCGGTTGATCGGTCTATATGGCAGCTATATCCAAATCTGCACCGATATGAGTCACATTCAAATGGGATGTCGAGTGGCCTAACACATTTCATAGTCCCAAATTTCAGCAAAATCGGATAATAAATGTGGCTTTTATGGGCCTAAGACCCTAAATTGGAGGATCGGTCTATATGGCAGCTATATCCAAATCAGGACCGATCTGAGCCAAATTAAAGGAGAAAGTCAATGGGCCTAACACAACTCACTGTGTGGATATAGCTGCCATATAGAGCGATCTCTCGATATAAGGTCTTGTGCCCATAAAAGACGCATTTATTGTTAGATTTTGCCGAAATTTTGGACAGTGAGTTAGGTTAAGCCCATCGATATGCTTCTCCAATATGGTACAGATCGGTCCAGATTTGAATATAGCTGTCATATAGACCGATCTTCCGATTTAAGGTTTAGAGCCCATAAAAGACGCATTTATTTTCCGATGTTGGCGAAATTTTGGACAGTGAGTTAGGTTAAGCCCATCGATATGCTTCTCCAATATGGTACAGATCGGTCCAGATTTGAATATAGCTGCCATATAGACCGATCCTCCGATTTAAGGTTTTGAGCCCATAAAAGGCGCATTTATTTTCCGACGTCGCCGAAATTTGGGATATTGAGTTGTGTTAGGCCCTTCGACATTCTTTTTTAATTTGGTTCAGATCGGTCCAAATTTGAATATAGCTGCCATATAGACCAATCTCTCAATATAAGGTTTTTTTTTTCCATAAAAGTCGCATTTATTGTTCGATTTCCCCGAAATGTAACACAGTGACTAATGTTAGGCTTTTCGACATCCGTGTCGTGTATGGTTCAAATCGCTCTATATTTGGATATGACCCAAAAGACCAATATTTTGTTCTACAAAGTTGAATAGTGACTTATACCTATTAGACCCCTCAATATCCGTGTCCAAATTTGTCCAAATCGGACCATATTTCAATAAATCTGCTACGGCGGGCATTAATTATGCATTTTTCACCGGATTATCACAAAAGGTGGTTTACGTATATACCCGAGTTGGCGGGTATCAAAAGTTCGGCCCGGCCGAACTTAAGGCCTTTCTACTTGTTCTCCAATCAAAACAATGTGATCCTTAAGTTTTCATGTCGTAGATTCATAGATTTGCTAAGGGTTTTGCTCATTCACTTTACCCATCCATATCTTCCCATCAGGTTAATGGAATAACCTTTACCAAAAGTGCATCATGAGTTTCCTCAAGTATAGAAAAAACAAAGAAATTCGTGAAAGACCAAATAATTCTTGGTATTTATCACATCAGCGCCCCAAACCTCAATGTGTAAATTTTTCGTCATCCTTGTCGCGAGGATTAAGCAAACACGTCAATGTGTTCCGAGGATTTCCGGTTATCCTGCACATATTTGTCATGCATTGCGATGAACCCTTCACAATGCTATTGAATTGAGGTTGAATTATTCACAGACGACTAGACTGGCTACTCGATTGGCAGCAGATTGTGGGTACATTCTGTGTCACTAAATGGCATTCACTTCACTAAAACATCAGGTCATAGTCATGCTGAAAGGGAAATGTGTTGTTGGTTTAAATGTTTGTCAATTAGTTAGGCAAAAAATTGATATTTTAAATGTTTCCGCAAAGTTTTGAACTATGCTATGCTATGGGCATACAACCAAGCTAGTGATTGGTGTTAGAAATTCAAAACGAAAACCTGAAAAACCTATGTTGAGAACTTTGCTCAGCAAAACTTTTATTTCCAATTCTTCGTTAAATGTCATTGGGTTGTCGTGGAAAAAAGTTTAATTTTTTTTCTTCAGTTGCCATGTTTACTACTGCGCTGTTTATAATGCAACATGCGGTGCTATAAAAAGATTTCTTTGTTTTTTGGGCTTTTGTGTGCCATTGTAAAGGAAAAGTTAAAAAAGCAGAAGGATATTAAAAAAAAAAGATCTCAAAAAACTGGAGACAGTATTGGAGAAGGTAGCAAGTGGCATCCCAAGTGGGATACCCTCAAGTGTTCCCCGTCTACGTTATCCTTTGTTTGTTTTAATCCCTGCCATGGCAGAACGCGTTGCGATAGCAAAAAGGCAAGCAAAAGTACACTGTTTCAAAATCGCAGAGCTGAAACCAACCGCAGCAGAACCCGACAAAGTGAAAAATTCCCCAGACAGTCAGCACCTACTGGAACCCTCCTCCCCCCCTCCCAAAGAATGTGTTGAGTTCCAGCACTTGGCACTTTAATAAAAGGGTTCTTTACAATTGTCAATTGTTTTAAGCTCAGTTGCGACCGACCACTTGACAAAAAGCACAGAAAAAAACCAAATGCTTCAAAAAGTTGTTTCATCTTTATATACCCACCACCGTAGGATAGGAGGTATACTCATTTAGTCATTCCGTTTGCAACACATCGAAATACCAATTTCCGATCCTATAAGGTATATATATTTCGGATCGTCGTAAAATTCTAAGACTATATAACGATGTCCGTGTGTGTGTCCGTCTGTCTGTCTGTCCGTCTGTCTGTCCGTCTGTCTGTCCGTCCGCCTGTCCGTCTATCCGTCCGTCTGTCTGTCCGTCTGTCTGTCCGTCCGTCTGTCCGTCCGTCTGTCCGTCCGTCTGTCTGTCCGTTCGTTTGTCCGTCCGTCTGTCCGTCCGTCTGTCCGTCCGTCTGTCCGTCCGTCTGTTGCAATCACTCTAGAGCCTTAAAAAATTTAGATATTGACCTGAAATTTGGCACAGATACGTCTTTTTGATGCACGCTGGTTAAGATCTTGAACGGCTTAAATCGGACTATATTTGGATATAACTGCTATATAGACCGATTTTTGGATAAAGGGTCCATTGCCCATAAAAACTTTATTTTTCATCTGATTTTGCTGAAATTTGAAACAGTGGGTAATTTTAAGCCTCCCGACATGTGACCAAATTATGGATTAGATCGGTCCACATTTATATATAGCTGCCATATAGACCGATCTCCAGATAATGGGTCTGAAGCCCATAAAAGCGCTATTTATTGGTCGATTTCGCTGAAATTTGAATATGTGGGTTATTTTATGCCTCCCGACATTTGAACTAAATATGGTTCAGATCGGACTATATTCAGATATAGCTGCCATATAGACCGAATTCCAAATAAAGGGTCTGAAGCCCATAAAAGCCTTACTTATTACCCGATTTCGCTGAAATTTGAAACTGTGGGTTATTTTAAGCCTCCCAACATCCGACCAAAATATGGTTCAGATCGGACTACATACAGATATAGCTGCCATATAGACCGATCTCCCGATAAAGGGTCTGAAGCCCATAAAAGATTTATTTATTACCCGATTTCATTGAAATTTGAAACAGAAGGTTACTTTAAGCCTCCCGACATCTGACCTAAATATGGTTCAGATCGGACTACATATAGATGTAGCTGCCATATAGACCGATTTCCCGATAAAGGGTCTGAACCCCATAAAAGATTTATTTATTACCCGATTTCGCTGAAATTTGCAACAGTGAATTATTTTAGGCCTCCCGATATCCGATCCAAATATGGGACATATCCGACTATATTTAGATATAGCTGTCATATCGACCCATCTCCCGATAAAGGGACTGAAGCCCATAAAACCTTTATTTATTACCCGATTTCGCTGAAATTTGAAACGGTGAGTTTTTCTGCGCCTCACAATATCCGACCTTAATATGGTTCAGATCGGTTTATAATTGGATATATCTGCCGAAAAGACCAATATTTTGATCTACAAAATTGAATTGTGACGTATATATTGGACCACTCAATGTCCTTGCCGAATTTGGGTGCATAAGTTGTCCAATTTTCACCAGATTGTGGCGAAAGGGGGTTTACATATACACCCTAGGTGGTGGGTATCCAAAGTTCGGCCCGGCCGAACTTAATGCTTTTTAACTTGTTTTCATTTTGTTGTTTTCATTTCCATTATGTTAGAATTCCTTTTTTGTGGCACAAGCCATACTTCAGACAGGCAGCCATCTGCTGGTATACGTAGTGTACTTTATGATGCGTATATGTGTTTGTGATAGAGTTATGATTGAGTGTGTGTGTGTGTGTCTGTTATAAAAATATTTTCAAGATAAGTCTTTAGGAAAATTGTTAAACAAATTAAACCATTAAATTAACATAATTTTTGTCCAATGAAAAAAAAAAAAAAACACAACAACAATGAAACAACCACAAAACTTTTCTCTTTGTCCTTGCCATTATTTATGTTGGCTTCTGAACATCAAAGAGGCATGTTGACTTTTAAAATTGAATGAATTTATATGAGTGCACAACATGCGCTTAAAATGAGATTGAGTTTTATATACTTAACAGGCTGGCTTAAGCATTCTCACATTCAATTGAATTTCTTATTCAATAATCATAAATATGGACAATATAGACAAATTCGGCCGAACAGAACTTTGGGTATACACCACTGCAAAATCAAATTTTTCCGGTAACATTCCATTTAGGAACAGGAGCCAAACTTCCCACATATCAATGAGTGTTGTCCGATACAAGTTTAAGGAGCAATGGCATCGCCGTCGAAACAACTAAAACCGAGTTATGTTCGGCCGAGCCAAAGTACTTTGAGAAGTTCTTTCAATAATTTTTGTTTAAATAGTAATAATTTCTCCTTCCAGAGTTTTAGGAAGTCAAACTGGCAGATCGGTTTATAAAGCAGCTATATCAGATCATGAACTGACTTAGAGCATACTCGTCACACTTACTGAAAGTCAAAATAAAACGACAAGTGCAAAATGTCAGCCGTATCGGATAAGAATTGTGTCCTTTAGAATCTAAAGAAGTCAAATTGGGAGATGGGAGTTTATATGGCAGCTATATCAGATCATGAACCGACTTGGACCATACATGGCACAGTTGTTGAAAGTCATAACAAAACACCACCTGCAAAATTTCATTAAATCCGCGGGTAGTAATTGGGCCTTCTAGAGGCTCATGAAGTCAAATTTGAAGATCGGTTTTTATGACAGCTGTATCAGGTTATAGACCGATTTGAACCATACTCCGTACAGTTGTTGAAAGTCACAACAACGTGGTGAATATCAGCCAAATCAGATAAGAATTGCGCCCTTCCGAATCTCGAGAAGTCAAATCTGGAGATGAGTATATATGGCAACTAAATCAAAACATGCTAGCAGAGCAAGACGAAAATGCAGCTAATATATGAAAAATGTGTGGTGTTGTCTACGAGTCAGCACAACTAATGAGCGGCCACAATATAAGGCCAACGGCAATAATAACCAGTAAGGAAAGGCAAACGTTGGGCGGAGCAGACTACATAATACCCTACACCTACCCTACAATTATAAATTCGGGCATTATATATACATATGTATGTATATGAGAGTTATATATAAATCTGAACCGACTTTCAAAGATATGTTAAGATCAGTAACAAAACAATCCGTGCCAAATTTGGTGCAGATTGGTTGAAAATTGTAGCTTGTTCGGCCATTTAAGTAAAAATCGGGCGATGCATATATATGGGAGCTATATCTTAATCTGAACCGATTTTAATAAAATTTTGTAGATGTGCTAATATTAGCAACGAAACAGTCCATGCCAAATTTCGTGCAGATCGGTTGAAAATTGTGGCTACTACGGCCATTTAAGTGCAAATCGGGCGATACATATATATGGGAGCTATATCTAAATCTGAACCGATTTTGATGAAATTTTGCAATTATGTTGAAATCAGTAACAAAATAGTTCGTGGCAAATTTTGTGCGGATCGGTTAAAAATTATAGCTACTATGGTCATTTAAGTGAAAATCGGGCGATATATATATATAGGAGCTATATCTAAATTTGACCCGATTTTAATAAAATTTTACAAATATGTTGATATTAGTAACAAAACGATCCACGCCAAATTTTGTGCAAATCGGTTGAAAATTGTAGTAATTACGGTCATTTAAGTGGAAATCGGGCGATTCATATATATGGGAGCTATATCTAAATCTAAACCGATTTTGATGAAATCTAGCAGATATGTTAAGATCAATGGCAAAACAGTTCGTGGCAAATTTTGTTCGGATCGGTCGAAAATTGTCGCTACTACGGCCATTTAAGTGCAAATCGGGCGATATATATATATGAGAGATATATCTAAATCTGAGCCGATTTTTATCAAAATCAATAGCGTTCGTCCTTGGGCCAAAAAAATGACATGTGCACAATTTCGTGATGATTGGACAACAAATACGACCTGCATTTTGATAACAAGAATGCAAGGACTCACAGATGGACAGACGGACATGGCTAAATCGATCAGAAAATGATTCTGAGTCGATCGGTATACTTATCAATGCGTCTAGCTCTTCTCCTTCTTAGCGTTGCAATTAAATGCACAAATCTATAATACCCTGCACCACAGGAATGGTGTAGGGTATAAAAACAAGTAAATAGGCATTAAGTTCGGCCGGGCCGAACTTTGGATACCCACCACCTAGGGTATATATATAAACTCCATTTCTTCACAATCCGGTGAAAATTTAATAACTTAAGCACCCAAATTCGGCATGGACATTGAGTGGTGTAATATAAATGTCACTATTCAATTTTGTCGAACAAAATATTGTTTTTTTTTTTTTTGCAGATTTATCCAATTATAAACCGATCTGAACCATATTAAGGTCGGACATCGTGAGGTTCAGATAAACTCACTGTTTCAAATTTCAGCGAAATCGGGTAATAAATAAAGCTTTTACGGGCTTCAGACCCTTTATCGGGAGATCGGTCTATATGGTAGCTATATCTAAATATAGTCCGATCTGAAGCCTACTTGGGTCAGTTGTCGGGAAGCCTTAAACTACTCACTGTTTCAAATTTCAGCAATATTGGATGAAAAGTAAAGTTTTTAATGGGCATTAGACCCTTTATCGGAAAGTCGGTCTATATAGCAGCTATATCCAAATATGATCCGATTTGGCCCGTTCAAGAACTTAACCAGCGTACATCAAAAAGACGTATCTGTGCCAAATATTAGCTCAATATCTCAATTTTTGAAGGCTCTAGAGTGATTACAACAGACTGAGGGACAGACGGACGGACAAACACACGGACATCGTTAAATCTTCTTAGAATTTTACGATGATCCGAAATATATATACTTTGTAGAGTCGGAAATTGATAGTTCAATGTGTTGCAAATGGAATAACTAAATGAATATACCCCCTATCCTACGGTGACGGGTATAAAAATCGACCCGGTCTAATATTGGGTTGCCCAAAAAGTAATTGCGGATTTTTTAAAAGAAGTCAATGCATTTTTAATAAAACTTAGAATGAACTTTAATCAAATATACTTTTTTTATATTTTTTTTTCTAAAGCAAGCTAACAGCTGATAACTGACAGAAGAAAGAATGCAATTACAGAGTCACAAGCTGTGAAAAAATTTGTCAACGCCGACTATATGAAAAATCCGCAATTACTTTTTGGGCAACCCTATATAAATACTTTATAGGGTCTAAGACGATTATTTTGACTTGTTGCAAATGAAACGACGAGATTAGTATACCCCATCCTACAGTGGAAGGTATACAATTTTCTCTATGGGCCCAAGGGGTGGGAGGGTCCAAAACAAAACTTGTCTTTTCCAAATCTTTTTTGGTGAAATCCTGTGAAAATAATAGAAGTTCAGATTTGGATATAGCTGCCATACAGACCGATCCTCCGATTTAGGGTCTTAGGCCCATAAATGCCACATTTATTATCCGATTTTGCTGAAATTCTTTGGCAGTGAGTTGTGTTAGGCCCTTCGACATCCCCCGTAAATTTAGCCCAGATCGGTCCGTATTTGGATATAGCTGCCATACAGACCGATCCTTCGATTTACGGTCTTAGGCCCATAAAAGCCACATTTATTATCCGATTTTGCTGAAATTTGGGACAGAGAGTTGTGTTAGGCTCTTCGACATTTTTCGTCAATTTGGCCCAGATCGGTTCAAATTTAGATATAACTGCCATATAGACCGATTATCCGATTTAGGGTCTTGAGCCCATAAAAGACATATTTATTATCCGATTTTTCTGAAATTTGGGACAGAGAGTTGTGTACGGTTCTTCGACATCCTTCGTCAATTTGGCTCAGATCGGTCCAGATTTGGATATAGCTGCTATATAGACCGATCCCTCGATTTAAGGTTTTGGGCCCATAAAAAGCACATTTATTATCACATTTCGCTGATATTCGGGACAGAGAGTTGTCTTAGGCCCTTCGATATATCTCTTCAATTGGCCTTGATCGGTTCAGATTTGGATATAGCTGCCATATAAACCGATCTCTCGACTTAAGGTTTTTGACCCATAAAAGGCGTATTTATTGTCCAATATCGCCGAAATTTTGGACAGTAATTTGTGTTATGCTCTTCGACATAACACAATTTGGCCCAAATTGGTCCAGATTTGGATATAGCTGCCAAATTGACAGATATCCCAATTTAAAGACTTGGCCCCATAATAGGCGTATTTATAATCCGAATATACTGAAATTTGACACCGTGACTTATGTTAGGCTCCTCGACATCCGTGTCGTATATGATTCAGATCGGTTTATTTTTAGACATATCTACTAAAAAGACCAATATTTTGTTATACACTTTTGAACCATGACTTGTACTTGTTAGTATTTGCTCCAAATTGGGACATATTTCGATATAACTGCTATGGGACATAAGGTATGCAATTTTTACTAATTTTGATGGAAGGTGGTTTACATATATGCCCGAGGTGGTGGGTATCCAAAGTTCGCCCCCGGCCGAACTGAATGCCTTTTTACTTGTTTT
>NC_081552.1:256065177-256108018 GCF_963082655.1 Stomoxys calcitrans | reverse complement strand
AATACCTTTCATTTAAGGCCCATATTGAAATGAACGTCCAATATGTCTGTTTGGGGGGGGGGGGGGTTGTTTAGGGGTTGGGGCAGCCCAATGGGTACTAAGGCTCATATTTTAATACCATATTCGTATTCTACTCTCCAATACCTTTCATGTGATACCTATATTGTCCCGATCGGTCCACATTTGATTTTGGGTGGTGTTTTTGGCATAAGGGGGAGGGTCCGTCCCCCCTTCCGATACCGAAAAATTATATAGCCTATATTTCCTTCCAGAGTAACCTACATAATAGCGAAAATTTCGAAAAAAATCAGTTCTGCCCTTTTTCAATCTATACGGAACAAGCAAACCGAGTCCCATATATCCGTGATAGGCTAATGTGCCCATTTTGAACGTTTTTATAGGGGTGGGGGTGACCACTCACACTTCGACATGAATTTTTAGGCCAGGTTTGTTATCTACTCCCGCATACTTTTCATTTGATATCCATTTTGTTCTCATCGGTCCACTTTTGATTTTGGGTGGTGTTTTTGGGGTAAGGGTGGAGGGTCCGACCCCTTTCGTTATTAATAAATTATAAAGCCTATTCCTACTTCCTGACCATATTCGTAATCTTCACCCGAATACCTTTCATTTGAGTCCCATATTGTCATGTTCGTCAAATTAACCTATATTAAGGGGTTTTATGGCTGGGGCGGACCCCCAGGTACTTGGACCCAACTTATATTATGAAGTTCGTACTCTATTCCTGAATACCTTTCATTTAAATCCTATATTGCCCTGATCGGTCAACTTTTATTTTTGGGTAGTACTTTTGGTGTAAGCGGGAGGGTCCGCCCCGCTCCAGATATCAAAAAATTATGTAGCCTATGTTTCCTTCCAGACCAATCGACACAATCTGTGAAAATGTCAAGGTAATCGGTTCAGCCGTTTTTGAGTCTATACGGAACAAACAAACAAACCGACAAACACAAATTGTATTTTACATATATGCCTAGCTGAAACGGGCCCGATCCGATGCGCCATCTTTTACAATGAATGAAGTACAATTTACCTTTGAATGTTAATATGTGACTAGCATACGACTGGTCGCTTCACTGGCCCCAATGTCAAGTTGTAACTGTAATCGCAATTTTAAGAGCTTTAGAAAAACTCTAGTAGCCCGACATATACTGTCAAGATGTAACTGTATCCCATTTTGTGAGCTCTAATTCAATCCATTTTGTACGGTTTAGTACCTGAATGTACGAAAAAACTTTCTAGTCACCTATTCTGTATCTTCAGGCTCTAGCGCAATCCATAAGTACGTAATAGTACCTAATGTAACTTTTCCCATTTTCCGTATGTCTTTTTTAAACCCGTTTAAGCTGTCATTTCAGCTATTGCAGACTAAGTTAATGTCCTACTTTGTACTATACTTTATATACTGGTAAGGAGCAAAAGTATTCTAATTATGAGAGCCTTAGCTCAATACTTAAAAAAAAGTACCAATTTGTAGGATTTAGTACCTAGATGTACCAATCTCTTAAAATCTCCTAATCGCCAATAAATACTGTTTAGGTTTAATTCCATCCAAGTTTTGAGAGCTTTAGCTCAATCCGTAAAGAAAGTACCATGTTGTAGGTTTTAGTACCTAAATGGACGAATTTCAAAACAACAAGTAAAAAGGCGTTAAGTTCGGCCGGGCCTAGATTGGTTCAGATTTGGATATAGCTGCCATATAGACCGATACTCCGATTTAGGGTCTTAGGCCCATAAAAGTCACATTTATTATCCCATTTTGCTGAAATTTGGGACAGTGAGTTGTGGTAGTCACTTCGACATCCCCCGTCAAGTTGGCTCAGATCGGTTCAGATTTAGATATAGCTGCCATATATACCGATCCTCCGATTTAGGGTATTAGGCCCATAAGAGCCACATTTATTATCCGATTTTGCTGAAATTTGGGACATTGAGTTGTGTTGGGCCCTTCGACATCCTTCGTCAATTTGGTACAGATCGGTCCAGATTTGGATATAGCTGTGATATAGACCGATTCTCCGATTAAGGGGCTTAGGCCCATAAAAGCCACATTTATTATCCCATTTTGCCGAAATTTGGGACAGTAAGTTACGTTAGGCACTTCGACATTTTTCGCCAATTTTGCCCAGATCGGAACAGATTTGGATATAGCTGCCATATAGATCGATCCCTCGATTTAAGGGTTTGGACCCATAAAAGGCACATTTATTATCCGATTTAGCTGAATTTTGGGACAGAGAGTTATGTTAGGCACTACGACATCCTTCGTCAATTTGGCCCTGATCGGATCAGATTTGGATATAGCTGCCATATAGACCGATCCCTCGATTTAGGGTCTTAGGCCCATAAAAAGCTAAATTTCTTATCCGATTTTGCTAAAATTTGGGACAGTGAGTTGTGTTAGGCCCTTCGACATCCTCCGTTAATTTGGCTCAGATCGGTCCGTATTTGGATATAGCTGCCATACAGACCGATCCTTCGATTTAGGGTCTTTGGCCCATAAGAGTCACATTTAGTTATCCCATTTTGCTGAAATTTTAAACAGAGAGTTGTGTTAGGCCCTTCGACATCCCCCGTAAATTTGGCCCAGATCGGTCCAGATTTGGATATAGCTGCCATATAGACCGATCCCTCGATTTAGTGTCTTAGGCCCATAAAAGCTAAATTTCTTATCCGATTTTGCTGAAATTTGAGACAGTTAGTTTTGTTAGGACCTTCGACATATTTCTTCAATTTGGCCCAGATCGGTTCAGATTTGGATATAGCTGCCATACAGGCCGATCCTCCGATTTAGGGTCTTAGGCCCATAAATGCCACATTTATTATCCGATTTTGCTGAAATTTTTTGGCAGTGAGTTGTGTTAGGCCCTTCGACATCCCCCGTAAATTTGGCCCAGATCGGTCCAGATTTGGATATAGCTGCCATATAGACCGATCCCTCGATTTAGGGTCTTAGGCCCATAAAAGCCACATTTATTATCCGATTTTGCTGAAATTTGGGACAGAGAGTTGTGTTAGGCTCTTCGACATTTTTCGTCAATTTGGCCCAGATCGGTTCAAATTTAGATATAACTGCCATATAGACCGATTATCCGATTTAGGGTCTTGAGCCCATAAAAGACATATTTATTATCCGATTTTTCTGAAATTTGGGACAGAGAGTTGTGTAAGGTTCTTCGACATCCTTCGTCAATTTGGCTCAGATCGGTCCAGATTTGGATACAGCTGCCATATAGACCGATCCCTCGATTTAAGGTTTTGGGCCCATAAAAATCACATTTATTATCCCATTTCGCTGATATTTGGGACAGAGAGTTGACCCATAAAAGGCGTATTTATTGTCCAATATCGCCGAAATTTTGGACAGTGATTTGTGTTATGCTCTTCGACATAACACAATTTGGCCCAAATTGGTCCAGATTTGGATATAGCTGCCAAATTGACAGATATCTCAATTTAAAGACTTGGCCCCATAATAAGCGTATTTATAATCCGAATTCACTGAAATTTGACACCGTGACTTATGTTAGGCTCCTCGACATCCGTGTCGTATATGATTCAGATCGGTTTATTTTTAGACATATCTACTAAAAAGACCAATATTTTGTTATGCACTATTGAACCATGACTTGTACTTGTTAGTATTTGCTCCAAATTGGGACATATCGATACAACTGCTATGGGACATGCAATTTTTACCTAATTTGGTGGGTATCCAAAGTTCGCCCCGGCCGAACTGAATGCCTTTTTACTTGTTTTTACTACTTTTCCAAATGTTTTAATCGATATCTCATACCTAAACCGTTCCTGTAGTATAGACAAATCTTTTGATTAAGTGAAAAACTTCTACTCCTTTTAAATTTCAAAAAACACTATTAGGAATGCCATTTACAATCCAAAATGCAAACTCATGCATTTTTAATAAAACGTAATTGATTCCCTTGGCGGTTACTTATTTCTGATTGTAATTTACCCAAGCACGAATTTAAACATTTGGTCGACCGACATACATATAAAGAGTTGCCCTCGTTCAGAAGAAACTCTGCAGTCGATCTATCACCCAATGCTTTCGCAGGTGTACGTGTGTGTGTCTGTGTAACACACATTGGTACTGGACTTGTGTGGTCAGTATCTTAGTTTGTAATTAAGTAATGCTTAAGGGTAATTGCACTTGCATGTGTTTTGTGTTGTTGTTCTTGTTGTTGTTGTTGTTGTATTTTTATAGCATTTTTTCTTTCATTTATTTATTCGCTTCTGCTTTGTCTTCATGTTCATTTCATGAACTGCCCGGGAGGTACATGGAGCAAATCTTGTTTATTTGTACAAAGAAATATGTGACCTGTTAGTTGGTCGTCCCTGTCGTGCATGAATTGCTGCTGTTCTGACCAAGATAAGGATTAAATGAACATTCATGCAAACAAACAAAACTGTGAAAAGAGTGAAAAACGACAGCCAAGACTGTGTGTTGGATGTCATGCAGGTTTACACAAGGACCAAAGAATGTTTGCAAGTAATCCATTTAATTGTTGTTTGCTGGATTATTTAAATACGGAGTTTCTTCTTCTTCACTTGAATCAGGTAATTTTTTTCCTTCATATTGAAAGAGATGCTGGAAATTGCAGACAAATAAGCCGAACGAATTGCGCAACAAGAAAAAAAACCTCTGACACATGTTGGAGTTTTTGTAATCAAAATCTTTGCTAACTTTAAGAAAGTAATTTGAATATGAACTACTTTTAAAATTTCTCAAATGAAAATGAATTTTTAATTGTAAACAAGTAAAAAGGCGTTAAGTTCGGCCGGGCCGAACTTTGGATACCCACCACCTCGGGTATATATGTAAACCAACTTTCATCAAAATTCGGTGAAAATTTCATACCTTATCCTCATATACCTCATACCGATCTGAACTATATACGACACGGATGTCGAAAAGCCGAACATAAGTCACTGTGTCAAATTTCAGTGAAATCGGATTATAAATGCACCTTTTATGGGGCCAAGACTTTAAATCGAGATATCGGTCTACATGGCAGCTATATCCAAATCTGGACCGATTTGGGCCAAGTTGCATAAACATGTCGAAGAGCCTAACACTAAGCACTGTCCCAAATTTCGGCGAAATCGGACAATAAATGCCTCTTTTATGGGCCCTAAACCTTAAATCCAGAGATCGGTCTATATGGCAGCTATATTCAAATCTGGACCGATCTGGGCAAAATTGAAGAAGGACGTCGAAGAGCCTAACCAAACTCACTGTGTCAAATTTCAGCGACATCGGACCATAAATGCGTCTTTTATGGCCCCAAAACCTAAAACCTAGATATCGGTCTATATGGCAGCTATATCCAAATCTGGACAGATATGTGCGATGTTGCAGAAGTATGTCAAGGGGCTTAACTTAACTCACTGTTCCAAATTTCGGGAACATCGGGCAATAAATGAGCATTTTATGGGCCCAAAACCATAAATCAAGAAATCGGTCTATATGGCAGCTATATCCAAATTTGAACCGATCTGGACCAAATTGAAGAAATATGTCAAAGGGCCTAACACAACTCACTGTCCCAAATTTCAGCATAATCGGATAATGAATGTGGCTATTATGGGCCTTACACCATAAATCGGAGGATCGATCTATATGGCAGCTATATCCAAATCTGGACCGATCTGAGCCAAATTAACGAAGGATGTCGATGGGCCTTACACAATTCACTGCCCCGCATTTCATCAAAATCGGATAATAAATGTGGCTTTTATGGGCCTAAGACCCTAAACCGGAAGATCGGTCTATATGGCAGCTATATCCAAATCTGAACCGATCTGGACCAAATTAAAGAAGCATCTCAAAGGGCCTAAAACAACTCACTGTCTCAAATTTCAGCGAAATCGGACCATAAATGTGGCTTTTATGGGCCTTAGACCCTAAATCGGAAGATCGGTCTATATGGCAGCTATATCCAAATCTGGACCGATCGGAGCCAAATTAACGAAGGATGTTGAAGGGCCTAACACAACTCCCTGTCCCAAATTTCAACAAAATCGGATAATAAATGTGGCTTTTATGGGCCTAAGACCCTAAATCGGCGGATCGGTCTATATGGGGGCTATATCAAGATATAGTCCGATATAGCCCATCTTCGAACTTAACCTGCTTATGGACAAAAAAAGAATCTGTGCAAAATTTCAGCTCAATATCTCTATTTTTAAAGACTGTAGCGTGATTTCAACAGACAGACGGACAGACGGACGGACATGTCTAGATCGTCTTAGATTTTTACGCTGATCAAGAATATATATACTTTATAGGGTCGGAAATGGATATTTCGATGTGTTGCAAACGGAATGACAAAATGAATATACCCCCATCCTTCGGTGGTGGGTATAAAAAATTTAATTATAAGAAATTTAATTGAATTGATTCGGCCGAACATAGGATACCCACCGCCTCGAATGTATATATTAACCACCTTTCGTCATAATACGGTAAAATGCATCATTTATGAACCCATAGCATCTATAACTGAATATAGTCTGATCTCCACCATATTCAGTTAGGTTATGTAAGGGTCTAAGGGTATGTAGTAGGCCACCGTAGCGCAGAGGGGTTAGCATGTCCGCCTATGACGCTGAACGCCTGGGTTCGAATCATCAGAAAAAAATTTTCAGCGGTGGCTTTCCCCTCCTAATGCTGGCAACATTTGTGAGGTTATACGCCATGTAAAACTTCTTTCAAAAGAGACCGATCGGAATGATATAAGGCACGGATGTCGACGAGCTTAATAAGGCACTCTGTGCCAAATTCAACGAAATTTTGCAAAAGTTGAGCATTTTATAGCTTCTAGACTTTAAATCGGGAGATCGGAATATATGGTAGCTATATCTAAATATAGACCTATTCGAGCCATCAAAGAGCCTAACACGAGTAAAAAATATGATTTTATGGTCCCAAGACCTTAAGACGAAGACTTTACAGGTTTCGAGTTTTAATGACAGATATCTATAAAAAATTCATAACGTCAATCTTTGAAGCGATTAGTTTATAATTTGTAAGCTGGCGCCCGAGCATAGACCTGCCCCATTTTCAGCTTTTAATTTGGGGCTTCTGAGCGTGAACTTTGTTAGTTGAGAAATTCAATTCATTTCTACCTTTCACTTTTCTTGAATATCTGCTGTTTTTCCAAAAGTCCCAGCACTTTACAGAAAAATGCAGCTCTGAACAGCTACTTTGCATAATGGCGCCCGAGAAAGACCTTTATAGGCCTAGAATTTTGAGTTAAAAAGCCAGGTTTCGATTGGATTTTTGCTTAAAATTTGTATGTTGGCGCCCGGTCCCCTGGGCAGCAGTGTTGGCAGCATTCCCAATTCCCTCCTTCAGCCAGGTCTGCCGTTATTGTGATATCACAATGGACCAAAATAGTCTAAGTGAGTCTGCATAGTAAACAGTCTGTCATTCTACCCTAAACTATGCTGGCGCCCGAGCATAGACCTACCCCATTGGATTCTGGTTATGTCAGTTTATAAATTAAGCTAAAGGGTGATTTTTTTGAGGTTAGGATTTTCATGCATTAGTATTTGACAGATCACGTGGGATTTCAGACATGGTGTCAAAGAGAAAGCTGCTCAGTATGCTTTGACATTTCATCATGAATAGACTTACTAACGAGCAACGCTTGCAAATCATTGAATTTTATTACCAAAATCAGTGTTCGGTTCGAAATGTGTTCATTCACCGTAACGTTGCGTCCAACAGCATCTTTGAAAAAATACGGTAGAGCAAGAATTGATACCCATTTTTGGCAAAATTATCTGCGGGTCTACCCATTTTACAATTTTTTAGTGACCATCGAAATATGGGACTCAAATAAAGGTATTTGGGTGTGGAATACGAATTTGATATCCAAATGTAGGACCATGTATTTAGGATATCACCCCTTTCCCAAAACACCCCCAAAGGGAAAACATTTTTCGGCCATGCCAACATGTGGCTCAAATGAAAGGTATTTGAGATTAGAAAACGAATTTGATAACCTATTTGGGGGATAACCATGTGTTTGGGGGACCACCTCTCCCCCGAAAACACCACTAAATCAGACATCATGAGAATATCGGGCTCAAATGAAGTGTTTTAAGAAAGATCATATGGGATTCAGACAAAGGCACTTATATTGTTAAACTGTTAGTTTATTGTTTGTTTTTCACTAAAAGATCTTTAATTGTCGAAAATAAATATTCCAAGGAAACTTTTGTTCCATATAAAGTAAAAGAAGGCGCAGCGGAGCGGGCCCGGGTCAGCTAATGCTTAATAAAAACACCCTATAGCTTTTATGTATCAATAAAACGAAACCTTCTTTGAAACTGTACATGTAGAATTTCACGAGGATCAGGTATATATTGAGTTGCCCAAAAAGTAATTGCGGATTTTTTTGAAAGAAAGTAAATGCATTTTTAATAAAACTTAGAATGAACTTTAATCAAATATACTTTTTTTACACTTTTTTTCTAAAGCAAGCTAAAAGTAACAGCTGATAACTGACAGAAGAAAGAATGCAATTACAGAGTCACAAGCTGGGAAAAAATTTGTCAACGCCGACTATGTGAAAAATCCGCAATTACTTTTTGGCCAAACCAATATATATATACTCTGGAAGGTCGGATATGTGTATTTCAATGTGTTTCAAACGGAATGATTAAATGAATATCTATGCTATCCTATGGTGGTAGGTATAAAAGTACAAAAAAAAAATATCCCATCAAAAAGATTTTAATACCGTACTACTTATTCTTTAGTCTTCATCAAAGATGCAATCAATTATTTTCACAAAAAAGTAAACATCATGACTCCTCGATAATGAATTATGAAAAGATTTGGTGTTGACATATTGAACATGTAAAGATTACCAATTTCATGCAGGAAATTACAATGCTTCATAACTGGTGTTTTCAAGAGTAATATGTAAACGTTACGAATGCCGAAGCTAACTGCAGTCCTTTGGAGTAAAATGATATAAGAAATTGGGGAGCAAACAAGCCCAGGGCTATTTTAAATTGGATTTTGTTCCCAAACGGTAGTCACGTGTGAAGTTTTTAATTTCCTTTGCGCAAATAAAAAGAACAAGTAAAAGTGTGCCAAGTTCGGTCGCACCGAATCTTGGGAAGCCACCACCATGGATTCTGCTCAAATATGTGAGCTATATCTGGTTATAGACCGATTTGGACCGTATTTAGTCTTAACAGAGCTTCCAGGGTCTTAAGAAGTCAATTCGGGGGATCGGTTTATATGGAAGCTATATCAGATTCTTCACCGATTTGAATCGTACTTAGCATAATGGTTGGAAGTTATAACGGAACATTATGTGCAAATTTTAGCCACATCGTAGAGGAATTACGGCTTCCAGGGGCTTAAGAAGTCAAATCGGGAAATCGGTTTATATGGGAGCTCTGCGCAAATCTGAACCGAAATGGTCCCCAATGACCTATGACATCAATGTTCGACAGCTATCGTGATTTCGACAGACGGACAGACGGGCTAGATTTATATTTTGAGGTATTGCAAACGGAATGACGAAATTAGTATACCCCCATCCTATGGTGGAGGGTATAAAAACGGATATACCGATGTGTTGCATATGGAATGACCAAAAGAACATACCCCTCATCCTATGGTGGTGGGTATAAAAATCACAAAAAACGAAGTGGCAGATATGGAAAAATGTAAAAATTGGAAAAGGAAAGGCAAAACAAGTAAAAGCGTGCTAAGTTCGGCCGGGCCGAATCTTATATAACCTCCACCATGGATCGCATATGTCGAGTTCTTTTCCCGGCATCTCTTCTTAGGCAAAAAAAGGATATAAGAAAAGATTTGCTCTGCTATTAGAGCGATATCAAGATATGGCCCGGTTTGGACCACAATTAAATTATATATTGGAGACCTGTGTAAAATTTCAGCCAATTCGTAAAAGAATTGCGCCCATTGGGGCTCACGAAGTAAAATAGAGAGAACGATTTATATGGGATCTGTATCGGGCTATAGACCGATTCAGACCGTAATAAACACGTTTGTTGATGGTCATGAGAGGATCCATCGTACAAAATTTCAGGCATATCGGATAATAATTGCGACCTCTAGGGGTCAAGAAGTCAAGATCCCAGATTGGTTTATATGACAGCTATATCAGGTTATGAACCGATTCGAACCTGATTTGACACAGTTGTTGAAAGTAAAAATAAAATACGTCATGCAAAATTTCAGCCAAATCGGATAGGAATTGCGTCCTCTAGAAGCTCAAGAAGTCAAATCCCCAGATCTGTTTATATGACAGCTATATCAAGTTATGGACTGATTTCAACCATACTTGGCACAGTTGTTGGATATCATAACGAAATACTTCTTGCAAAAATTCATTCAAATCGGATAAGAATTGTGCCCTCTAGAGGCTCAAGAAGTCAAGACCCAAGATCGGTTTATATGGCAGCTATATCAGGTTATGGACCGATTTAAACCATACTTGGCACAGTTGTTGGGTATCATAACAAAACACGTCGTGCGAAATTCCATTCCAATCGGATAATAATTGCGCCCTCTAGAGGCTCAAGAAGTCAAGACCCAAGATCGGTTTATATGGCAGCTATATCAAAACATGGACCGATATGGCCCATTTACAACACCAACCGACCTACACTAATAAAAAGTATTTGTGCAAAATTTCAAGCTGCTAACTTTAGTCCTTCGGAAGTTAGCGTGCTTTCGACAGACAGACGGACGGACGGACGGACGGACAGACGGACGGACATGGCTAGATTGACATAAAATGTCACGACGATCTAGAATATATATACTTTATGGGGTCTTAGACGAATATTTCGAGTAGTTACAAACAGAATGACGAAATTAGTATACCCCCCATCTTATGGTGGAGGGTATAAAAAAGCGCATATCGGACTGATAATACACTACACCTCTGAGTCTCTCCACTTATATAAATCAAATGGACATCAAGTTTATAAACATCGTCGCAAAATTGCATATCGACAAAAGGATACATATGGGACATAAATTGGATTGCCCAAAAAGTAATTGCGGATTTTTTAAAAGAAAGTAAATGCATTTCTAATAAAACTTAGAATGAACTTTAATCAAATATACTTTTTTTACACTTTTTTTCCAAAGCAAGCTAAAAGTAACAGCTGATAACTGACAGAAGAAAGAATGCAATTACAGAGTCACAAGCTGTGAAAAAATTTGTCAACGCCGACTATATTAAAAATACGCAATTTCTTATTGGGCAACCCAATATAAAGGGTGATTTTTTAGCGATTATCTTTTTGGCAACACTGGTTTAAACAGCTCACGCACGTCTCGTTTTTTGTTTCATTTTCAAACATCTTCAGTTTGGTCTATAATTTAACCATGAATAGTCTTCTACACTAAGAACGATTGTAAAATTTTTCAATTTTATTATCAAAATGGGTGTTCTGTGAAGAAAGTTCATCGCGCGCTTCTTCCATTCTTACATGACGAAGCTAATTTTAAGTTCAATGGTTACAAAAATAAGCAGAATTGTCGATTTTGGAGTGAAGCTCGGCCAAAAGCATTGCGAGAGCTATCAATGCATGCAGAAAAAGTCACAGTTTGGTGAGGTTTATAGGCTGGTGACATCACTGGACCGTACTTCTTCAAAGATGATGCGATTCGTAACGTAACTGTGAATGGTTAGCGCTACCCTAAGATGATATGATATGATGATATGATATGATATGAATTATTGTTTCAACAAGACGGTGTCACATGCCACACAATGCGCGTTACAATGGACTTATTGAGTGGCGAGTTCGGTGAACATTTTGTTTTACGTCCGGAGAAGATCTTTTGGCCGCCTAGATCGTGCGATTTAATGCCTTTAGATAATTTTTTGTAAAGCCATGCTAAAGCTCATGTCTATACAGACAACCCCGCTTCAATTGACCCATTGAAAGACAACATTGAAGCATTTATTCGTAAGATACCGGCCGAAATGTTAGAAAGAGTATGCCAAAATTGAACTAAGCGGACCATTTGAGGTGTATTCACGGTCAACATTTTCATGAAATAATCTTCAAACGTTAAATTATATGGACCTTACTATCGATTCAAATAAAGATTTTAAGTATTTCTCTGAAATTTATGTGGGGTTTTTATACCCTCCATAGGATGGGGGTATACTAATTTCGTCATTCTGTTTGTAACACCTCGAAATAGGCGTCTAAGATCCTATAAAGGGAATATAATCTTGATCGTCATGACATTTTAAGTCGATCTAGCCATATCCGTCTGTCCGTCCGTCTGTATGTCGAAAGCCCGCTAACTTTTGCTTAAAATTTTGCATAAATACAATTCCTTCTATTAGTGTAGGTCGGTTGTGATTGGTCCATGTTTTGATATATGATGGGTCCATGTTATGATATAGCTGCCATATAAACCGATCTGGGGTCTTGACTTCTTCAGCCTCTAGAGAACGCAATTCTCGTCCGATTTGACAGAAATTTTGCACTTTGTGTTTTGGTATCACTTCCAACAACTGTGTCAAGTATGGTTCAAATCGGCTCATAACCTAATATAGCTGTCATATAAACCGATCTGGGATATTGAGTTCTTGAGCCTCTAGAGGGCGAAATTCTTATCCGATTTGGCAGAATATTTGTACAATGTCTTCTGATATCACGCTATAGTCTTTAAAAAAGAGATATTGAGCTGAATATTGTATAGGTTCTTTTTTTGTCCACAAGCAGGTTAAGTTCGAAGATGGGCTATATCCGACTATATGTTGATATAGCCCCCATATAGACCGATCGGCCGATTTAAGGTCTTAGGCCCATAAAAGCCACATTTATTATCCGATTTTGCTGAAATTTTGGGACAGTGAGTTGTGTTAGGCCCTTCGGCATCCTTCGTTAATTTGGACCAGATCGGTTCAGATTTGAATATAGCTGCCATACATACCGATCCGCCGATTTAGGGTCTGAGGCCCATAAAAGCCATATTTATTATCCGATTTTGCTGAAATTTGGGATAGTGAGTCGTGTTAGGCTCCTCGGCATCCTTCGTTAATTTGGCCCTGATCGGTTTAGATTTGGATATAGCTGCCATATATACCGATCCTCTAAATTAGGGTCTTAGGCCCATAAAAGCCACATTTATTATCCGATTTTGCTGTAATTTGGGACAGTGAGTTGTGTTAGGCTCTTCGACATCCGTCGTCAATTTGACACTGATTGGTTCAGATTTGGATATAGCTGCCATATATACCGATCCTCAGATTTAGGGTCTTAGGCCCATGAAAGCTACATTTATTGTCCGATTTTGCTGAAATATGGTACAGTGAGTTGTGTTAGGCCCTTTGACATCCTTCGTCAATTTGGCCCAGTTCGGTCCAGATTTGGATATAGCTGCCATATATACCGATCCTCCGATTTAGGGTCTTAGGCCCATAAAAGCCACATTTATTATCCGATTTTGCTGAAATTTGGGACAGTGAGTTGTGTTAGGCCCTTCGACATCTTTCGTCAATTTTACCCTGATCGGTTCAGATTTGGATATAGCTGCCATATATACCGATCCTCCCCCCAATGTCGCCGAAATATGGGACAGTGGGTTAAGTTATGCCCCTTGACATACTTCTGCATTATGTTACAGATCGGTCTAGATTTGGATATAGCTGCCATATAGACCGATCTTTCGGCTTTAGGTTTTGGGGCCATAAAAGGCACATTTATTGTCCAATTTCACGGAAATTCGGGACAGTGCGTTGTGTTAGACTCTTCGACATTTTTCTGAAACTTGGCCCAAATCGGTCCAGATTTGGATATAGCTGCTATATAGACCGATATCTCGATTTAAAGTTTTGGCCCCATAAGAGGCGCATTTATAATCCGATTTCACTGAAATTGGACACAGTGACTTATGTTAGGCTTTTCGACATCAATGTTGAATAAGGTTCAAATCGGAATGAAAAGATCCTACGAAATTATGGCTACTGGAGCTCTAATAGGCCAATTCCATTGATAGTTTTATCTAAACCAGGACCGATTTTTTCCAAAATAGCGGCCGTTTTTAGGATGTGCAAAATTTTATAATAATTGCACAACAAATACGGCCTGCACCTTGAATACAAGGATACATGGACAGAAAGACAGGTATACCTAAATGAAGAATCAAGTGAAAGGAAAATATTTAAGTCGTTTAAGCCGACCTTTTAATATTTTACTCCAAAGTCGATGGAAAACGCCTTTATTTTGTGTTGAAACCTACACATACCCTATAGGTACCAATTTGGAGGTGTATCTAATTCCGAACCAATTTTGATGAATCTCAAAAGCCATCATTTGGATGCAGCAGAGTAACAAAACACCACAAATTGGATAAGGATTGCGCCCTCTAGAGGCGGTTTACAGGCAGCTTTATCAAAACATGTACCGATTTGGCCCATTTACAAATCCAAACGACCTACACTAATAAGAAGGACATGACTAGAACAACTTAGACTGTCATGACAATCAAAATTATATATTCGGTGGGGTCTAAGACCACTGTTTAGGGGCATTACAAAGCCATCCTATGATGGAGGTTATACATATGTAACTCCTCAGATCTTAGCCAATAACCATGTACTGAACGAAGCAATTATTAATTTTGGAGTTGGCAAAAAAAAAACAAACAAACAAATTGAGCCATCTCTTTCCACAATCGAGTTTAGTTCTTTGCTTACCAGACCCATTATGTAAATTTAACCATAAATCACCTTCAATGACTCCTGCTCTCTCTCCCTGCCTTCAAGCAAAAAACTTCTGATTAAGAAACACTTTCTTTATATAAATAAATAATTTCCAAGTACAACCCCTTGACCTTTTGCATTACCTCTAACTTCATCAAATGATGTGGTATCTAGAAAATGGATATCGTTAGAAAATCCATTGTGGATAAGGAAAACAATCGCATCAACCTCAATCTCAACCTCAACCCTAGCATTCAATTTTTCAGTTCAGTTTTTGGCCAAAAAGAAAACCAAAGGCAGCATGCTAACCACAACAACAACAACAAAAAACTGTGAAGAGAGAAAAAAGAGAACTATGAATGTGTAAAACAACCGGAAATTATTTCATCAGTTTGAGGTAAAGGGTGAACGAGAGGAAGAAAGCTTTATAGAAAAACTCCTCGCTTTATCCAACACCAGGCTACATAAAAACAACTTAAAATCTTTCATTTTAAGAGGATTGGAAGCATTATGGTTTTTATTGTCAGAACTCTAAAAAAAAAGTCTCAGTTTCAGTGAAATCGGGCAATGAATCTACTTTTTATGGGATAATGAGCCTAAACTGGAAGATGGGTTTATATGGCAGCTATATCTAAATCTGGACCGATCTGGGCCAAACTACAGGAGGATGTCGAAGGGCCTAACGCAACTCGCTGTTCCAAATTTCGGCGACATCGGACAATAAATGCGCCTTTTATGGGCCCAAAATGCACCTTTTATGGGCCCAATCGAGAGATCGATCTATATGGCAGCTATATTCAAATCTGGACCGATCTGGGGCAAACTGCAGAAGGACATCGAATGTCTAACACAAGTCACTGTCCCAAGTTTCAGCAAAATCGGATAAGAAATGTCGCTTAAAAGGCCGCAAGTATTATCCGAATTGGCTGAAATTTTGTACAACGGCTTCTCCCATGATCTTTAACATACGTGTCGAATATGGAATGAATCGGGTTATAGCCAAATACAGCTCCTCTATTAACCGATCTCCATATTTTACTTCCTCAGCCCCTAAAGTGAGCAATTCTTTAAGGATAATATTAGCGCCCTCTAGTGGCTCAAGAAGTCAAGACCCCAGATCGGTTTATATATCAGGTAATAGACCGATTTGAACTATTCTTAGCACAGTTGTTGGAAGTCAAAAAAAAGCACGTCATACAATATTTCAGCCAAGCCGGATAGGAATTGCTCCCTGTAGAGGCTCAAGAAGTCAAGACCCCAGATCGGTTTATATAGCAGCTATATTAGGTTATGAACCGATTTCAACCATACTCAGCATAATTGTTGGAAGTCATAATAAAACATTTCACGCAAAATTTCAGCCAGATCGGATAAGAATTGCGCCCTCTAGCGGCTCAAGAAATCAAGACCCCAGATAGGTTTTTATGGCGGCTATATCAAACATGGACCAATTTAACCCATTTACAATCCCAACCGACCTACACTAATAAAAAGTATTTGTGGAAATTCTCAAGCGGCTAGCTTTACTCCTTCGAAAGTGTGCGAGCTTTTGACAGACAGACGGACGGACGGACATGGCTAATTCGAATTAAAATATGATGCAAATGCAAATTTTGCCCATGAGCATTCCACTAAGGAACAGGGGCAAACTTCTCACATATCAATGAGTGCAGTCCGATTCAAGTTTAAGCTCAATGATAAGGGACCATTTTTTTATAGCCGAGTCTGAACGGCGTGCCGTAGTGCAACACCTCTTTGGAGAGGAGTTTTACATGGCAAAGTACCTCACATATGTTGCCAGCATTAGGAGGGGAAAACCACCTTTGAAAATTTTTTCTGATGGTCTCGGCAGGATTCGAACCCAGGACTTAGACAAATATTTCGAGGATTTACAGACAGAATGACGAAATTTGTATAGCCCCATCCTGTGGTGGAGGGTATAATAATAGCTAAAACAAGTAAAAGCGTGCTAAGTTCGGCCGGGCCGAATCTTATATACCCTCCACCATGGATCGCATTTGTCGAGTTCTTTTCCCGGCATCTCTTCTTAGGCAAAAAACGATATAAGAAAAGATTTGGTCTGCTATTAGAGCGATATCAAGATATCAAGATATCCACAATTAAATTATATGTTGGAGACCTTTGTAAAATGTCAGCCAATTCGAATAAGAATTGCGCCCTTTGTGGGCTTAAGAAGTAAAATAGAAAGATCGATTTATATGGGAGCTGTATCGGGCTATAGACCGATTCAGACCATAATATACATGTATTAATGGTCATGAGAGAATCCGTCGTACAAAATTTCAGCCAAATCGGATAGAAATTGCGACCTCTAGAAGCTCAAGAAGTCAAGTCCCCAGATCTGTTTATATGACAGCTATTTAAGGTTGTGAACCGATTTTGAACCATATTTGGCACAGTTGTTGGATATCATAACAAAATACTACGTGCCAAAATTCATTCAAATTGGATAAGAATTGCGCCCTCTAGAGGCTCATGAAGTCAAGAGCCAAGATTGGTTTTTATGACAGCTATATAAGGTTATGGACCGATGTGAACCATACTTGGCACAGTGTTTGGATATCGTAACAAAACACGTCGTGCAAAATTTCATTCTAATCGGATAATAATTTCGCACTCTAGAGGCTCAAGAAGTCAAGACCCCAGATCGGTTTATATGGCAGCTATATCAAAACATGGACCGATATGGCCCATTTACAATACCAACCGACCTACAATAATAAGAAGTATTTGTGCAAAATTCCAAGGGGCTGGCTTTTCTCCTTCGGAAGTTAGCGTGATTTCGACAGACAGACGGACGGACGGACAGACGGACGGACATGGCTAGATCGACATAAAATTTCACGACGATCAAGAATATATATACTTTCTGGTGTCTCAGACGAATATTTCGAGTAGTTACAATCAGAATGACGAAATTAGTATACCCCCCATCTTATGGTGGAGGGTATAAAAATCACACTTTATAAGTAAATCTATTTTTATACCCACCACCGAAGGATGGGGGTGTATTCATTTTGTCACTCCGTTTGCAACACATCGAAAGATCCATTTCCGACTCTAAAATCTTAGACCATCTAGACATGTCCGTCCATCTGTCCGTCTGTCTGTTGAGAATACGCTACAGTCCTTAAAAATAGAGATATTGAGCTGAAACTTTGCGCAGATTCTTTTTTTGTCCATAAGCAGGTTAAGTTCGGAGATGGGCTATATCGGACTATATTTTGATATAGCCCGCATATAGACCGATCCGCCGATTTAGGGTCTTAGGCCAATAAAAGCCACATTTTTTATCCGATTTTGCTGAAATTTGGGACAGTGTGTTGCGTTGAGCCCTTCGACATTATTCGTCAATTTGGCTCAGATCTGTTCAGATTTTGATATAGCCCCCATATAGACCGATCCGCCGATTTAGGGTTTTAGGCTAATAAAAGCCATATTTTTTATCAGATTTTTCTGAAATTTTGGACAGTTAGTTGTGTTAAGCTCTTCGGCATCTTTTGTCAATTTGGCCCAGATCGGTCCAGATTTGGATATAGCTCCCATAAAGACCGATTCTCCTATTTAGGGTCTTAGGCCCATAAAAGCCACATTTATAATCCGATTTTGCTGAAATTTGGGACAGTGAGTTGCGTTTGGCCCTTTGACATCCTTCGTTAATTTGGTCCAGATCGGTCGAAATTTGGTTATAGCTGCCATATAAACCGATCTCTCGATTTAGGGTCTTAGGCCCATAAAAACCACATTTATTATCCGATTTTGCTCAAATTTGGGACAGTGAGTTGTGTTAAGCCCTTCGACATTCTTTGTTAATTTGGTTCAGATCGGTCCAAATTTGGTTATAGCTGCCATATAGACCGATCTCTCGATTTAAGGTTTTGGGGCCATAAAAAGCGCATTTATTGTCCGATGTCGCCTTAATTTGGGACAGTGAGTTAAGTTAAGACCCTTGATATACTTCTGCGTTATGGCACAGATCGGTCCAGATTCAGATATAGCTGTCATATAGACCGATCTCTCGGTTTTAGGTTTTGGGTCCATAAAAAGCGCATTTATAGTCCGATGTCGCCGCGATTTGGGGCAGTGAGTTGTGTTAGGCCCTTCGACATTCTTCTTCAATTTCGCCCATATCGGTTCAGATTTGGATATAGCTGCCATTAGGGTCCTAGGCCCATAAAAGCCACATTTATTATCCGATTTTGCTGAAATTTGGGACAGTGAGTTGTATTAGGCCCATTGACATCCTTCGTTAATTTGGTTCAGATCGGTTCAGATTGGGATATAGCTGCCATATAGACCGATCTCTCTGTTTTAGGTTTTGGGGCCATAAAAAGCGCATTTATTGTCCAATGTCGCCGAAATGTCGCTTTTTGGCACAGATCGGTCCAGATTTGGATATAGCTGCCATTTAGACGAATCTCTCGATTTAAGGTCTTGCGTCCATAAAAGACGCATTTATTGTCCGATCTCTTCGAAATTTGGGACAGTGAGTTGTGTTGAGCCCTTCGAGATCCTTCTTTAATATGGTCTAGATCGGTTCAGATTTTGATATAGCTACCATATAGACCGATCTCTCGATTTAAGGTTTTGTGGCCATAAAACGCACATTTATTGTCCGATGGCGCCAAAATTTGGGACAGTGAGTTATGTTAGGCTCTTCGACATTTTACTGAAACTTGCCCAAATCGGTCCAGATTTGGATATAGCTCCCATATTGACCGATATCTTGATTTAAATCTTGACCCCATAAAAGGCTCCATTGAATATATTATTTTCCTAGCATGGAATCTCACTAAAAGCTCTTTAATTGACGAAAATAAATATTCAAGGAATTTTTTTTTTTCCATATAAAGTAAAAGAAGGCTCAGCGGAGCGGGCGCGGTTCAGCTAGTGTATCTATATAGCTGCTATGGGATATAAGGTATGCATTTTTCATCGGTTTACATATATACCCGAGGTGTTGAATATCCAAAGTTCGGCCCGGCCGAACTTTACACCTTTTTGTTTGCTCTTTTTGTCCCTAGACAATCTCAACTATTCGCCTAACTGTCCAACTCTATATTTGTAGTTGAGTGTAAAACAAGGCGAAAATCTGTAGCATAAAAAGGGTAAAGGGATTTGAAAATGGGATACTTTGATGCATTGTTCGTTCCATCACACGCTCGTTCGCCAGCTGGGTGGATTGCTTCCCCAGCTTGCCCATGCGAGCCAACAGACTCGTGTGAATGTCTGACGGTTTGGACGGTTGGTTGATTCATTCACAGTGAATGCTTTTTCGAAGAAATTTCGTTGTTTTAAAACTTTCATACCACTAATGGCTCTGGGGAAAACGGATACAATCAGTGAACGCGCACATATTTTTATGACTGTATTCGTTCTTCTATGCCACTGCCGGAAACAAGTAGTCGTCGCTGGGCGGAAAGAGCAAATTTAAAAAGATGTAAGAGATGTAGTGTGTATGTGTGTGTGTGCGTAAGAGTGTATTGCAATGTGGTTTAGTGTGGTCGGTTGCAGTGATTGTATCCTTATTAATATCGAAGAAGAAGAAGAAGAAGAGGAAGGGTTTCGCTTGGCTGGTTGACTGCTGTTGCTGCCGCTGCTCTTGCTGCCGCTTGGGGTTTTCATGGTTAAAGACAATTTCAATTAATTTCCATAGCTTGAAGGGATGGATGCAAATTCGCATTCGATGTGATCCAGTGACAACCAAAAGTAAGATGAAATCTCATTAAAGTATGCACTTGAGCTACAAAAAATGGCAAAAAAACTTAAAAACATTAGATATGGAAATCATTTGGAACCATAACAAGTAAAAGCTTAGGCTAGTTTGGGTTGGTCGAATTTTTGGTACCCTAGCAAAGGCGTATGGACGCCACCGCGTGAAGCCGCTATGACGACGAACGCCTGGGTTCGCATTCTGGCGACATTAGAGGTTATCGCCTCCTAATGCTCGCGACTTTTAAGGGGTATTTTGCCACATAAAAACTTCTTGAGGTGTGGCACTGCGGCCCGCCGTTAGAATTCGGCTTTTAAAAGGAGATCCGCTATCATTGAGCTTATACTTGAACCGGACAACACTCATTGTTATTGAGAAGTTTGGCCCTATTCCTTAATGGAATGTTCATGGACAAATTTCCCTGTGCATACATTAGGCGTATGAAGGTGGGCGTTTATAAGAGTGATAAAACTTTTGTCACTAACAAGGCGCATAGGTGTAAATAATCGCAGATGCCATCAAAGCCTTATGTTGTGAATTTTTCGCCTTGTCTTTCAAGTTCAGCAATCGGCTTTCGACACTCACAGAACATTCCAGATGAATCTGTTTAGAGTTTTTTTTTTTTTTTTTCAATATACTAATGGATATGACTGCAAACGTAATGACAAAGTCAAAATGCCAACCGATGCATGAAGGTGACTCGACAAATGGCAAAGATATAAAAATCGTATACAACCATAAAAATCAAGTACATCCATGGCTTACCACAACTGCGTTTCGTTGGTTGAGATATTCTAGAAGCGCCACAACCAAGCACTATATTGGCTGCCAGTTGACGCTTTGGAAATCCAACAGCTCAACCATTGAATGTATTTTTCCTTGCTTATGGATTACACCATAAGCAATGGAGCCATCAGTCTCATTCATTTATACCATGGAATGGGCATTAGTTTCAGTTTGAATGGCTGGTTTTTGTTTTGCATGTTGCCACACAGATTTTCTGCAGACAAACCGCTGCCACTACTCCATTCAACCGCCACCAATGTCATTGCTCGTGCTGGTGCTGGTGATGGTGATGGCTGTTGGTGCAATGGTGTCTTCGCTCATTGTGGATTTATATGCCAGCACTTGGAGGTGACAAATATGAATGGGATTTCACAGCTACACCACAATTAGTCAGTTTTTATCGAACTAATTAATTTTTATTTTTTTTTTTTTTTGGTTGTAGCTCTTTGTTCCAAAGCTGAAAAATAGAGTTTTTCTGTTCGCCAATTTATTTTGCTTGGTGGCTGGCTGGCTTAACTGCTTAGTCAAATAGCTTCTCTTAGAAAAAAAGCAAAAGAAACACGAAAAAAACCGAAATGATTTCGGTATTAATGTACATTTGCAGCAACATCATTTTTATTCACCGAGTCCCCGAGCAGGAAATGTATATTCCAGCAATTTTAATTAGAAAATCTCGTTTGTGTGCAAAAGATTTGTTTGACGCAATTCGCATAATAAATTCACTTGGTTTGATTTCATTTTGAATTATTTATACAAGACATTGCCGGGGGAAATCAAATCACAATCGCTGCAAGAGCAACTTATCATTAATGCAATTGCATCCATTCCAATATAAAAGAAAAATAGAGACTTTAATATATTGGGTTGCCCAAAAAGTAATTGCGGATTTTTCATATAGTCGGCCGATTCCGATTCAGACCATATTCGACATGTACGTTAAAGGTCATGGGGAAAGCAGTTGTACAAAATTTCAGCTAAATCAGATAATAATTGTGCCCTCTAGTGGCTCAAGAAGTCAAGACCCCAGATCGGTTTATATGGCAGCTATATCAGGTTATAGACCGATTTCAACCATTCTTAACACAGTTGTTGAACGTCATAACAAAAAACTCCATGTAAAATTTCAGCCAAATCGGATAATAATTGCGCCCTCTAGTGGCTCAAGAAGTCAAGACCCAAGATCGGTTTATATGACAGCTATATCAGGTAATGGACCGATTTCAACCATATTTGGCAAAGTTGTTGAACGTTATAACAAAACACCTCGTGCAAAATTTCAGCCAAATCGGAAAATAATTGCGCCCTCTAGTGGCTCAAGAAGTCAAGACCCCAGATCGGTTTATATGGCAGCTATATCAGGTTATAGACCGATTTCAACCATTCTTAACACAGTTGTTGAACGTCATAACAAAAAACTCTATGTAAAATTTCAGCCAAATCGGATAATAATTGCGCCTTCTAGTGGCTCAAGAAGTCAAGACAACAGATCGGTTTATATGGCAGCTATATCAGGTTATAGACCGATTTGAATCATTCTTAACACAGTTGTTTGCAGTCATAATAAAACACTTCGTGCAAAATTTCAGCCAAATCGGATGAGAATTGCGCTCTCTAGAGGCCCAAGAAGTCAAGACCCCAGATCGGTTTATATGGCAGCTATATCAGGTTATAGACCGATGTGAACCATTCTTAACACAGTTGTTGGAAGTCAAAACAAAACACGTCAAGCAAAATTTCAGCAAAATCGGATATGAATTGTTCCCTGTAGAGGCTCAAGAAGTCAAGAACCTGCATCGGTTTATATGGCAGCTATACCAGGATATGGACCGATTTTCAACCATATTTGGCAAAGTTTTTGAGAGTCATAACAAAACACCTCATGCGAAATTTCAGCTAGATCGGATAATAATTGGGCCCTCTAGTGGCTCAAGAAGTCAAGACCCCAGATCGGTTTATATGGCAGCTATACCAGGATATGGACCGATTTGTACTATATTTGTCAAAGTTTTGAAGAGTCATAACAAAACACCTCATGGGAAATTTCAGCTAAATCGGATAATAATTGCGCCCTCTAGTGGCTCAAGAAGTCAAGACCCCATATCGGTTTATATGACAGCTATACCAGGATATGGACCGATTTGTACTATATTTGTCAAAGTTTTGAAGAGTCATAACAAAACACTTCATGCAAAATTTCAGACAAATCCGAAAATAATTGCGCCCTCTATTGGCTCAAGAAGTCAAGACCCCAGATCGGTTTATATGGCAGCTATATCAGGTTTTAGACCGATTTGAACCATTCTTAACACAGTTGTTGGAAGTCAAAATAATATACGTCGTGGAAAATTTCAGCAACATCGGATATGAATTGTTCCAATTAGGGGCTCAAGAAATCAAGACCCCAGATCGGTTTATATGGCAGCTATATCAGGTTATGAACCGATTTCAGTTAAATCGGATAATAATTGCGCCCTCTAGTGGCTCAAGAAGTCAAGACCCCAGATCGGTTTATCAGCTATATCAGGTAATGGACCGATTTCAACCATATTTGGCAAAGTTTTTGAAAGTCATAACAAAACACCTCATACAAAATTTCAGCCAAATGGAATAAGAATTGAGCCTTCTAGTGGCTCAAGGAGTCAAGATCCAAGATCGGTTTATATGGTAGCTGTATCAAAACATGGATCGCTGTGGCCCGTTAACAATCCCAACCGACCTACACCTATAAAAAGTATTTTTGCAAAATTTCAAGCGGCTAGCTTTACTCCTTCTGGAGTTAGCGTGCTTTCGACAGTCAGACGGACGGACGGACAGACGAACGAACGGACAGATGGACGGACATGGCTAGATCGACATAGAATGTCATGACGATCAAGAATATAAATATTTTATAGGGTCTTAGATGCCTATTTCGAGGTGTTACAAACAGAATGACGAAATTAGTATAACCCCATCCTATGGTGGAGGGTATAAAAATAGAGATATTGAACTGAAACTTTGCACAGGTTCTTTTTATACCCCCCACCGAAGGATGGAGGTATATTCATTTTGTCATTCCGTTTGCAACACATCGAAATATACATGGTTCTTGATCAGCGAAAAAATCTAAGACGATCTAGACATGTCCGTGCGTCTATCTGTTGAAATCACGCTACAGTCTTTAAAAATAGAGATATTGTGCTGAAACTTCTGCACAGATTCTTTTTTTCTCCATAAGCAGGTTAAGTTCTGAGAAAGGCTAAATCGGACTATATCTTGATATAACCCCCATATAGACCGATCGGCCGATTAAGGGTCTTAGGCTTATAAAAGCCACATTTATTATCCGATTTTGCTGAAATTGGGGGAAGTGAGTTTTGTTGGCCCCCTCCACGTTCTTCTTCAATTTTGCCCAGATCGGTTTAGATATGGATATAGCAGCCATATAGACCGATCTGCCGATTTAGGGTCTTAGGCCCATAAAAGCCACATTCATTATCTGATTTTGCTGAAATTTGGAACAGTGAGTTAAGTTGGACCAGTCGACGTCCTTCTTCAATTTTGCCCAGATCGGTCCGGACTTGGATATAGCTGCCATATGAACCGATCCCTCGATTTAAGGTTTTGGGCCCATAAAAGCCACATTTACTATCCGATTTTGCTGAAATTTGTGATAGTGAGTTGTGTTAGGCCTTTCAATAGCCTTCTTTAATTTGGCCCAGATCGGTTCAGATTTGGATATAGCTGCCATATAGACCGATCTCTCGATTTAAGGTCTTGTCCCCATAAAAGGCGCATTTAATGTACGATATCATCGAAATTTGGGACAATGAGTTGTGTTAGGCCCTTCCAAATCCATCTTCAATTTGGCTCAGATCGCTCCAGATTTGAATATAGCTGCCATGTAGACCGATATCTCGATTTAATGTCTTAGGCCCCATAATAGGCGCATTTATAATCCGATTTCACTGAAATTTTACACAGTGACATATGTAAGGCTTGTCGACATCCGTATCGTATATGGTTCAGATCGGTTTATTTTTAGATATAGCTACTGAAAAGACCGATATTTTGTTCTACACAATTGAACAATGACTTGTACTTGTAAGTACTGGGTTGCCCAAAAAGTGATTGCGGATTTTTTAAAAGAAAGCAAATGCATTTTTAATAAAACTTAGAATGAACTTTAATCAAATATACTTTTTCTACACTTTTTTTCTAAAGCAAGCTAAAAGTAACAGCTGATAACTGACAGAAGGAAGAATGCAATTACAGATTCACAAGCTGTGAAAAAATTTGTCAACGCCGACTATATGAAAAATCCGCAATTACTTTTTGGGCAACCCAATATTTTGTCCAAATCGGAACGTGTTTCGATTTAGCTGCTATGGGGCATAAGGCGTGCATTTTTCACCGGATTTTGATGAAAGGTGGTTTACCTATATACCCGAGGTGGGGGTATCCAAAGTTCGGCCCGGCCGAACTTGTCGCCTTTTTACTTGTTAGATATCGGATGGAGGCGGACCTTCCCCTTACCCCAAAAACGCCACCCATATCCAAAATTGGTCCGATGGGCACAACAAGGGCATCAAATGAAAGGTATTGGAGACCAGAAAACGAATATGGTATTAAAATTTATATCCCAGAACCCAGCGGGCCCCCCAACCCCAAAACTTCTCTAAACAGATATATTCGAAGTTCATGTCAATATGGGACTCAAATAAAAAGTATTAGGCAGTAGATTACAAATATGGCATAAAATATTAGGTCCAAGTAATGGGAGGTCGGCCAAGTGTTTTGGGGTACGCCCTAAAGCATCCCCTAAACTGAACTTCAGTTCCGTTGGGAATAAAGAACGAATTTGATATCTATTTTAAGGGCAATGTTCAGGTGGCCCTCCCAGCCCCAAAACACCCTCCAAACGGTTCATATTTACCGGCCATGGCAATATGGGGCTCAAATTATACGGATTTGGAAGTGCAGCATGAATTTGATATCCATATTTGAGTCGAAATGTCTGAGGTGCCATCCCTCCCCTCATGAGAACATTACCCTAAGGAGGACCATTACCATCAGGAATCGAGTAGGGGCAAATTCTCACACATCAATGAGTGCTTTCCGATTCAAGTTTAAACTCATTGATAAGGGGCCTTTTTTTATAGCCATGTCCGAACGGTGTCCCGCAGTGTGACACCTCTTAGGGGAAGATTTTTTTAAATGACCATGCATGGCATTGTACCTTGCAAATGTCGCCAACATTAAGAGGGGGATAAACACAGCTTTTTGCAAAATAGTTGAAAATGCTTAAAAAAAAACTTAAAATCTGTTGGGAGCGTATAATTCATATCTAATTAGACAAAATCTAAAGTTCTAATCTCCCATTTGAGCTACACATCTCCGTTTTTAAGTCAGCCATAAAATTTGTATACGATTTTTTCGAGTGGCAATTAAAATGCTCTCCTTTCTATTGAAAGCCTGAACTCGTAGCTAAAGTTCACTGGCCTTAACATTGAGATCGGAAGTAATAAAATAAAATTTAAGTGTTCTTCTTTGCAGTGTCATAAAATTCCTCCGACAAAATCGCCAAAAACACAATAAGACGAATTTATTACACTTTGCCTCTTTCTCTATCTTTTTTTCTCCTTTGCTTACAAACCACACCAAAAGTTATTCCACTGACCTTCTTCTTTGGGAGAAGCATTCGCATTTGGTTTGGCCCTTAAATGAAAAGCTTAGGCCGCACATCTCCGCCCCCACAATGGTGGAAAACAAAAACACTGCCATAAATAAAAACAATCCAATAGAGGTCATAAAACTTTAGCCATTGTTGGCGGCATCATGGTTGAGTATGGGCTGGAATCTCCTCCTTAAAAAAAAATGGGTCAACCCCATGCAAAGGCCAGGCGAGAGGAGGCACGGCATAAACTTGACAAGATTTTACGATTTTTAAAACAAAATTCCATGAATTTTGCACACCCATAACTCAGAGAGACGATATTGCATTGCGCTTGGTTGGTTGCCTAGCATTTATTTCGAGTAAATTTAAAAAAATTAATTTATTTGATTTGCTCCCTCTCGATTTTAGATTTATCCATTGAAGTGTCCAAATTTATGTACATCACTCACCATAGACAATGACAATGAAATGAAGAAAACAAAAAAATGTGGCAAATGTGTTGGCTCTTATCTGTCTAGCTGCTGTTGCTGATGCTGGTTGGTGTTGCACACCAAATCTATTTGAAAAATAATTGTTTTTCACAATCGAATAAATTTAGACTTGTATCTATTTTGGCCCATTCATGTGCTTGTCTTTGGCTTTTTTTACAATTTCAATTTTATTTTTATTTATTTACTTACCATGTATCGTTGCAGTTCGTATAGATACCAAAGATTTATAGAAAATATTTTTAAATATGTTTTTTTTTTGTTTTTTTTTTTTTTTTGTTTGCCATTACACAAAGCCATATTTGATGGAATTTTCTCTATAAATAACCAGCTTTGATGATACCAATACATCAAATTGCACAAAAAATATATAACTCTCCCAGTTTGATGTGGGGTTGAAGTAAACTAGGGAAAATCTATTCGTACAGTTGTTTAATAGAGTAACATATCATTAAACCAACAAGGAAAGGCAATAGTCGGGCGGTGCCGACTGTATAATACCCTACAACTACCCTATAAGCACAAATTGCGAGCTATATCTTATTCTGAACCAATTTTGATGGACCTCGGCGGATGTTTTCATATGGGTTAACAAACAAACCTCATCACATTTCGAGAAAATATGTTGAAACTGTCAAAAATACGTTTGAGATATTACCCAAAATCTGACGAATATATATTGGGTTGCCCAAAAAGTAATTGCGGATTTTTCATATAGTCGGCGTTGACAAATTTTTTCACAGCTTGTGACTCTGTAATTGCATTCTTTCTTGCTTTAGAAAAAAAGTGTAAAAAAAGTCTATTTGATTAACGTTCATTCTAAGTTTTATTAAAAATGCATTCACTTTCTTTTAAAAAATCCGCAATTACTTTTTGGGCAACTCATTATATGGAAATTATATCTAAATCTGCCGACACGGGATAACTATGAGCACCACAGAGGCTGGAACTTTCCCCTCCGACTTGTGTGGTGTCCATCGTTAACACGGCTAGCTTAACTGAAAGCCACGGGGCGCTTCCATAAGGTTGCGGATGGTGGAAAGCTCCGTTTTTATGCGGAGTAGCTGCAAATGCGGCCGCGGACAGTCAGCGATCTTCGAGCAGAGTCTGAGTGAGGAGTCAGCTGGCATTGGTTCTTGAATACTGAATACTGAGTGCCAATGATACTCAAGATAACAAGGCGAGTTATTGGCGCCTTCAAATAACCAATGGCCAACATCACCGTCTGTTCCCTAGCTAGGATCGGCTGAAGGCGAGTGTCGGATCTTGTAGCAAGCGGCCCGCCACAACGAAGTAAACATGTGGAATACCACAAAACCCATGCGGTTGGGGCGCTGAGCCAGTAACCCGCCCCCGGAAAACCATGAGAACGACTATGAGAAACAAAAGAATAGCAACAAGTTAAAAGGCGTTAAGTTCGGCCAAGCCAAACTTTGGATACTCACCATTTCGGGTATATATGTAAACCACCTTCCATCAAAATCCGGTAAAAAGTGCATACCTTATGTCCCATAGCAGTTATATCGAAATATGTTCCGATTTGGACCAAATACCAATGAGTACAAGTCATTGTTCAATTGTTTATAACAAAACATTGGTCTATTTAGTAGCTATGACTAAAAATAAACCGATCTGAACCATATACGACACGGATGTCAACACAACTCAAATCTGAGCCGATCTGAGCCAAATTGAAAAAGGATGACGAACGACCTAACACAACATAAGTCACTGCGTCAAATTTCAGAGAAATCGGATTATAAATGCGCCTTTTATGGGGCCAAGGGTTTAAATCGAGATTTCGGTCTATATGACAGCTATATCCAAATCTGCACCGATTTGGGCCAAGTTGCAAAAATTTGTCGAAGAGCCTTACACAACTCACTGTCCCAAATTTCGGAGACATCGGATCATAAATGCGCCTTTTATGGGTCCAAAACATTAAATCAAGAGATCGGTCTATATGGTAGCTATATTCAAATCTGAACCGATCTAAGCCAAATTGAAGAAGGATGACGAAGGACTTAACAAAACTCCATGTCTTAAATTTCAACAAAATCTGATAATAAATGTGGCTTTTATGGGCCTAAGACCCTAAATCGGCCGATCGGTCTATATGGCAGCTATATACAAATTTGAACCGATCTGAGCCAAATTGACGAGGGATATCGAAGAGCCTATCACAACTCACTGTCCCAATTTCAGCAAAATCGGATAATAAATGTGGCTTTTATGGGCGTAAGATACGTAATCGGAGGATCGGTATATATAACAGCTATATTCAAATTTGAACCGATCTGGGCAAAATTGACGAGGGATGTCGAAGGGCCTAACACAACTCACTGTCTCAAATTTCAGAAAAATCGGATAGTAAATGCGGCTTTTATGGGCTTAAGACCCTAAATCGGAGGATCGGTCTATATGGCAGCTATATCCAAATCTGGACCGATCTGAGCCAAATTGAAGAGGGATGTCAAAGGACCTAACGCAACTGACTCTCCCAAATTTCAGCAAAATCGGATAGTAAATGCGGCTTTTATGGGCCTAAGACACTAAATCGGAGGATCGGTCTATATGGCAGCTATATCCCAATATGTCGAAAAGCCTTAAACAACTGACTGTCCCAAATTTCAGCAAAATCGGATAGTAAATGCGGCCTTTTATGGGCCTTAGATCCTTAATCGGAGGCTGAACCGATCTGGGCCAGATTGAAGAAGGATGTCAAAGGACCTAACACAACTCACTGTCCCAAATTTCAGCAAAATCTGATAGTAAATGTGGCTTTTATGGGCCTAAGACCCTAAATCGGAGGATTGGTCTATATGGCAGCCATGTCCAAATCTGAACCGATCAGGGTCAAATTGACGAGGGATGTCAAAGGGCCTAACACAACTCACTGTCCCAAATTTCAGCGATTTCGGAAATAAATGCGCCTTCTATGGCCCCAAAACCTAATACCGAGAGATCGGTCTATATGGCAGCTATATCCAAATCTGAACCGATCTGCGCCAAATAGATAAAAGATGTCGAAGAGCCTAACAAAATTCACTGTCCCAAAATTCAGCAAAATCGGATAATAAATGTGGCTTTTATGGGCCTAAGACCCTAAATCGGCCGATCGGTCTACATGGGGGCTATATCAAGATATAGTCCGATATAGCCCATCTTCGAACTTAACCTGCTTATGGACTAAATAAGAACCTGTGCAAAATTTCAGCTCAAGATCTCTCTTTTTAAAGACAGTAGCGTGATTTGAACAGACAGACGAACTGACGGACGGACATATCTAGATCGTCTTAGATTTTTACGCTGATCAAGAATATATATACTTCATAGGGTCGGAAATGGATATTCCGATATGTTGCAAACGGAATGACAAAATGAATATACCCCCATCCTGCGGTGATGGGTATAAAAACCAATGTTGACGACCCACGCAATCGAAAAAAGGGCCATGATTTACGGATCTGCACCTGGAATGTCCGCAATCTTTATAGAGAAGGTGCAGTATGAGCTCTGGCGGATGTATTAGAGAAGTACAAGGCAGATATTATCGCCTTACATAAAGTGCGATCAACTGGGAATGGCGTCACTATAACACCAAACGGTAACAAACTATACTATAGCTGTCATAACACGAAGCTTGAATTTGACTGTGGATTTGTGGTTAGTCGGCGACGGAAACACCTTGTCTCCAGCTTTGCTTAAAGCTGGATGAAAGGCTACCCATTGGATGAAAGGCTACCCAAAATCCGCATATAAGCCAAATTTTTTAACATCAGACTTATTATGGGCACAAATAAGACAAGCCCCGAGAGAAGGCAAAGACGAGCAACCCAAGGATATTTTCTACGAGCGCCTAGAGAGAGAATATAACCGCTGCTCCGGCCATTATATTCAAATCGTTCTGGGAGATTTTAATGCGAAGATAGAGAAGAAAGACATCTTTGGTCCAACATGCGGAAGGTTTAGCCTCCACGAGAAAACGTTCATAAATGGGTTGAGGCTGATAGATTTAGTAGCACCAGATTTCAACATAAAAACAAGTAAAAGCGTGCTAAATACGACCGGGCCGAATCTTATATACCCTCCACCATGGATCGCATTTGCCGAGTTCTTCTCCCGGCATCTCTTCTTAGGCAAAAAAGGATATAAGAAAAGATTTGCTCTGCTATTAGAGCGATATCATGTTATGGTCCGGTTTGGACCACAATTAAATTATTTGTTGGAGACCTGTGTAAAATGTCAGCCAATTCGAATAAGAATTGCGCCCTTTTGGGTCTTAAGAAGTAAAATAGAGAGATCGATATATAGGGGAGCTGTATCAGGCCATAGATCGATTAAGACCATAATAAACACGTATGTTGATTGTTATGAGAAGATCCGTCGTACAAAATTTCAGGCAAATCGGATAATAATTGCGACCTCTAGAGGCTCAAGAAGTCAAGATACCAGATCGGTTTATATGGCAGCTATATCAGGTTATAGACCGATGAGAATTAATTAACCACAGTTGTTTGAAGTCATAGCGAAACACGTCGTGCAAAATTTCATTGGAATCGGATAAGAATTGCACCATCTAGAACCTCAAGAAATCAAGACCCAAGATTTATTTATATGGCAGCTATATCAGGTTATGGACTGATTTGGACCATTCTTGGCACAGTTGTTGGATGTCATAACAAAACACGTCGTGCTAAATTTCATTCCAATCAGATAAGAATTGCGCACTCTAGAGGCTCAAGAAGTCAAGACCCAAGATCCGTTTATAGGGCAGCTATATCAGGTTATGGACCGATTTAAACCTTACTTGGCACATTAATGGATATCATAATAAAATACGTCGTGCAAAATTTCATTGCAATCGGATAAGAATTACGCACTCTGGAGGCTCAAGAAGTCAAGACCCAAGATCGGTCAGGTGAAGTTCGAAAATGGGCTATACCGGACTATATCTTGATATAGCCCCAATATAGACCTGCATATTTGAGGCCCATTAAAGCTACATTTATTATCCGATTTCGCTGAAATTGTAAGTAGTGCGTTATATTAGGCCAATCGAAATCCATCTCTAATTTGGCCCAGATCGGCTCAGATTTGGATATAGCTGCCATCTAAAACGATATCTCGATTAATGGTCTTGGGCGAATAAAGTACGTATTTATTGTCCGATTTTGCCTAAATTTGGGTGAAAGAGTTGTGTTAGGGCCTTCGACATCCTTCTTCAATTTGGCCTAGATCGGCTCAGATTTGGATATAGCTGCCATATAGACCATTCTCTCGATTTATGTTCTTTGGCCCATAAAAGACGCATTTATTGTCCGATTTCGTGGAAATTTGGAACAGTGAGTTGTGTAAGGCTCTTTGACATCCATCTTTAATTTGGTCTAGATCGGTTCAGATTTGGATATAGCTCCCATATAGACCGGTCTCTCGGTTTCAGGTTTTGGTGCCATAAAAGGCGCATTTATTGTCTGATTTTGCTGAAATTTTGGTGAGTGAGTTGTGTTAGGGCCTTCGACATTCCTCTTGAAATTAGGCTAGTTCGGCTCAAATTTGAATATAGCTGCCATATAGACCGATCTCTCGATTTAAAGTCGTGGCCCCTTAAAAGGGGCATTTATAATCCGATGTCGCCGAAATTTGGGGAAATGAGTTAGTTTAAGCCCCTCGACATACTTCTGCAATATGGCACAGATCGGTCCAGATTTGGATATAGCTGCCATATAGACCGATATCTCGGTTTTAGGTTTTGGGGCCATAAAAGGCGCATTTATTATCCGATGTCGCCGAAATTTGGGACAGTGAGTAAAGATAAGCCCTTCGACATACTTCTGCAATATGGCACAGATCGGTCCAAATTTGGATATAGCTGCCATATAGACCGATCTCTCGGTCTATATGGAAACACAATTGAACAATGACTTGTTCTTCGTTAATATTTGGTCCATATCGGAACGTATTTCGATATAGCTGCTATATAGCATTTTTCACCGGATTTTGACCAAAGGTTGTTTACATATATACCCGAGGTTGTGGGTATCCAAAGTTCGGCCCTGCCAGAACTTATCGCCTTTTTACTTGTTCTCGGTACATTTTGAAATGGTTCTTAAAGGGGGTCAGTGTTCACAATTCAGATGAGAGCCTAGATTAGCTTAAAGCCACTGAGCAACGTTACCTGATATCCCTCATACCCAAGTCACCCAATTATCTATGACAGGTCATTGAAATATTTACGGCTTTTGCCATGACATTTGTTGTAGATTTTCAAAATATTTTCACGTGCCCCTTTACCGGAAATTAAACTTCAAATAAAATACTCACAACTAGATTAACATACAATTTATTACCCATACCTCATTTTATGGCATGCCATAAACCTACTTTTTATTACCCTTACATATTTTGCCAACTCCAGTTGCGATGAGTAATGCATCTCGCCTTTGGCTTCTGTAACCTGCCAATGATGGGTGTTGTTAATAGACGATCATTAAAAATTCACGACAAAATGCCAATAATAAAAGTCCGAATAACATGAAGAAGGTAATCAAAAGGGAAGTGAAATCTAAAGTGGAAGGGTTACAAATGCATAGCGCATTCGTATGAATCGGGCATGAAAATTCAAACTCAGCTTCAACGATGGCAAAGGTCAAACCAGAGCAAATGGCAATCATAAATGGATTTCACGAATGCCAATGAAGAAATAGAAAATTGAAATTGAAAAATGCCATAAAATTAGAAGTTATGGAGGCGAATGGCAATTCAGTCACGTCCATAATTCATTTGTTTCCCATGGGGTAAGGTATTATATATGTGCCATATATACGTAAACCAAAGAATTTTAATTGAGTGTAATTGAAATCATAAATAGAAAAGAGGTAGAGGCATAAATCTCATTGAAAAATCATAAAAAGGAGTCTAAAAGTAATTCAAAAATTGTGAAAAAATTATACCCCGAGTCTTATTGGGCTTACATATATTTTCAACAGAACGGTTATCCCAATTATTTTAACAAAAATTTTGAAAAGCTTAACACAACACACTGTCCCAAATCTTGGCGAAATCGGACAATAAATGCGCCTTTTATGGGCCCAAAACCTTAAATAGAGAGATCGGTATATATGACAGCTATATTCAAATCTGGACCGATCTGGACCAAATTGAAGAAGGACGTCGAAGAGCCTAACACAACACACTGTCTCAAATTTCGGCAAAATCGGACAATAAATGAGCCTTTTATGGCCCCAAAACCTGAAACCGAGAGATCGGTTTATATGACAGCTATATCCGAATATGGACCGATCTGTGCCATAATGCACAAGTATGTCGAAGGGCTTAACCAAACTCAATGTCCAAAATTTCAGCGACATCGGACAATAAATGCCCCTTTTATGGGCCAGAAACTTAAATCAAGAGATCGCTCTATTTGGCACCTATATCCAAATCTGGACCAATCTGGGCCAAATTGACGAAGGAAGTCGAAGGGCCTAACACAATTAACTGTCTCAAATTTCAGCAAAATCGGATGATAAATGTCGCTTCTATGGGCTTATGACCCTAAATCGGAGGATCGGTCTATATGGCAGCTATATCCAAATCTCAACCGATTTGGGCCAAATTAGCGGAATATGTCGAACGGCCCTACACAACTCACTGTTTCAAATTTCAGCAAAATCGGATAATAAATATGCCTTTTATGGACCTAAGACCCTAAGCCGGACGATCGGTTTATATGGCAGCTATATCGAAATCTAGACCTATCTGGGACAAATTGACAAAGGATGTCGAAGGGCCTAATGCCACTCACTGTCCCAAATTTCAGCAAAATCGGATAACAAATGTGGCTTTTATGGGCCTAAGACCCTAGATCGGAGGATCGGTCTATATGGCAGCTATATGCAAATCTGGACCGATCTAGGCCAAATTGACAAAGGATGTTTAAAGGCCTAGCACTACTCTCTGTCCCAAATATCAGCAAAATCGGATAATAAATATGGCTTTTATGGACCTAAGACCCTAAATCGGAGGATCGGTCTATATGGCAGCTATATCCAAATCTCGACCGATCTAGGTCAAATTGACGAAGGATATCAAAGGGCCCAGCACAACTCACTGTCTCAAATTTCAGCAAAATCGGATGATAAATATGTCTTTTATTGGCCTAAGACCCTAAATCAGAGAATCGGTCTATATGGCAGCTCTATTCAAATCTGAACCGATCTAGGCCAAATTGACGAAGGATGTCGAAAGGTCTAACACAACTTACTGTCTCTAATTTCAGCAAAATTGGACAATAAATGTGGCTTTTATGGCCCTGAGACCCTAAATCGGCGGATCGGTCTATATGGGGGCTATATTAAGATATTGTCCGATATAGCCCATCTTTGAACTTAACCTGCTTATGGACAAAAAAAAGAATCTTTGCAAACTTTTAGCTCAACATCTCTATTTTTAAAGACTGTAGCATGATTTCTACTGACAGACGAACGGACATGTCTAGCTCTTCTTAGATTTTTACTCTGATCAAGAATATATATACTTTATAGGGTCGGAAATGGATATCTCGATGTGTTGCAAATGGAATGACTTAATGAATATACCCCCTATCCTTCGGTGGTGGGTATAAAAATCAATTTGTGTTTGTTCCGAATGGACTCAAAAACGGCTGAACCGATTGCCTTGACATTTTCACAGATTGTGTAGGTTGTTCTGGAAAAAAACATAGGTTATATAATTTTTTAAATCGGGAGGCGGACGGACCCTCCCCCTTACCCACAAAGTAATATCCAAAAATAAAAGTGGACCGATCGGGACAATATTGGACTCAAATGAAAGGTATTCAAGAGTAGAGTACGAATTTCATAATAAAAGTTGGGTCCAAATACCTTGGGGGCCGCCCCAGCCCCAAAACCCCTTAAAATAGGTTGATTTGACGAACATGACAATATGGGACTCAAATGAAAGGTATTCGGGAGTAGACTATGAATAGGGTCAGGAAGTAGGAATAGGCTTTATAAATTATTGATAATGGAAGGGGGCGGACCCTCATCGTTACCCCAAAAACACCATCCAAAATCAAAAGTGGACCGATAAGGACAATATGGGTATCAAAGGAAAAGTATGCGGGAGTCGATAACGAATCTGGCAAACAAATTCATGTCGAAATATAGGGGGTCACCCCACCCCCACAAAAACGCCCATAATGGGCACATTAGTCAATCACGGATATATGGGACTCGGTTTGTTAGTTCCGTACAGACTGAAAAGCGGCAGAAACGACTTTCTCGAAATTTTCGAATATTGTGTGGGTTGGTCTGGAGGGTGACATAGGCTATATAATTTTTCTATATCGGAAGGGGAACGGACCCTCCCCCCTATACAAAAAACACAACCCAAAATCAAAAGTACATATCGGAACAATATAGGTATCAAATGAAAGGTTTTGGAGAGTAGAATACGAATATGATATAAAAATTTGAGTCTAAGTACCCATCGAGCCGCCCCAACCCCAAAACTCCCCCAAACAGCCATATTGGACGTTCATTTCAATATGGGGCTCAAATTAAAGGTATTCGTCAGTAGATTACGAATCTGGCATACAAAATCAGATCGAAGTCTAGGGGGTCACGCCACCCCTCAAAAACGCCATAAGACCCATTATGACTACATGATATTTGCCTGAACCGATTTTCTTAAAGTGTTCATGAATTGTGTACGTTTTTCTGGAAAGATTTCGGGTGGAGGCGGACCCTCCCCCTTACCCCAAAAACGCCACCCATATTCGAAAGTTGTCCGATGGGCACAATAAGGTTATCAAATGAAAGGTATTGGAGACCAGAAAACGAACTTAATTTGGGTCCAAGTATTTAGCGGGCCTTCCCCTACGCCAAAACTCCTCTAAACAGATATTGGGTTGCCCAAAAAGTAATTGCGGATTTTTCATATAGTCGGCGTTGACAAATTTTTTCACAACTTGTGACTCTGTAATTGCATACTTTCTTCTGTCAGTTATCAGCTGTTACTTTTAGCTTGCTTTAGAAAAAAAGTGTAAAAAAAAGTATATTTGATTAAAGTTCATTCTAAGTTTTATTAAAAATGCATTTACTTTCTTTTAAAAAATCAGCAATTACTTTTTGGGCAACCCAATATATTCAAAGTTCATGTCAATATGGGACTCAAATGAAAAGTATTTGGCAGTAGATTACAAATATGGCATAAAACATTAGGACCAAGTAATGGGTGGCTCCCCCCCCCCCCCCCCCCCCTCCTCACCAAATACCCTCAACTGGGCCTATTACCCCACCATGGCTATATGGGATTCAAATAAAAGGTATTCGGGACTAGATTACGAATATGACATTAAAATTTGAGTTTAAGTCTAGGTGGCGCTTTTCCTCCTAAAGATACGTCAAATATGTTATTTCACCCATTTTGACAATATGGAACTCAAATGTATTTCAGAGTAGAAAACGAATTTGATGTCCAATTTTGAAGCCAAGTGTTTTGGGGTACCCCCTAAACTGAACTCCATTTCCGTTGGGAATATGTATTTTCTGTGCAAAGTTCCGGTGGTCGCCCCATCCCCAAAACACCCTCCAAACGGTTTATATTTACCGGCCATGGCAATATGGAGCTCAAATTAAAGCGATTTGGAAGTGTAGCATGAATTTGATATCCATATTTGAGTTGAAATGTCAGAGGCGCCATCCCTCCCCTAATGAGAACTTTACCCTAAGAAAGAACATTACCACCAGGAACCCAGAAGGGCCGAACTTTTCACACAACAATGAGTGCTTTCCCATTCAAGTTTAAACTCAATGACTCAGAGGACCTTTTTTTATAGCCGAGTCCGAACGGCGTCCCGCAGTGCGTCACCTCTTCTGGGGAAAATGTTTTAAATGACCACGCATGGCATTGTACCTCGCAAATGTCGCCAACATTAAGAGGGGATAACCACCGCTTTGTCTGATGTCCTCGCCAGGATTCGAATGCGTTCAGTGTCGTAGGCTCGAATTCGATATCCACATTCAGGGCGAAGTGTCCCCACCCTAAAAAGATATTCGAGAGTTAAAGAAGACGCAGCGGAGTAGGCCCAGTTCGGCTAATTTTACTATATGTTGTTGTATCGAATTGCTCTTCACCCAAGGCATTTTATTTCAATTGCCTTCCATTTAAATCTGCTTGTGCTAGTTTCACTTAGTAATTTATCTGCTACAAACTATGCCGAGAAAAAAAGGAAAATCGTGAACATCTGCCATTGACACATGAGTGACACGCTGAACGCCATTACAACTGACAATCAATGCTGCCAAAGTAACAATGCAACTACCCATGTTCGATATTTTGTCTGTTTTGTGGAGTTGAGTTTTGGCACAATGCCTATGGAATGGTTTTAATTAAATCAGAGAACCTGCGAATTGTAAAAGGGGGGATTAAAAATAATTTTCTTTTTTCCTCAATTGAAAATAAATTATTATATCTTTGTGTAAATTTGTGTAAAATTCCCTCCCCCAGGGCTTCATCGCAGTGACGACAGTAAATGCGTCCTTTGTTCTCAATGTCTTTTAGTTTTATACAAATTTCCTTTATGCGCTAAGCCTTCTTGTTACACTGCCTAACCGCATAGCGTTCATGGGCCAATAAATTTCAATGCGTTGCTAAGCTGCATACAAAGTGCCGTCGCTCAGTTGCCCCTTAGAGTTCGCCATGAAGAATGAAGTCAATTAATTATATTTAAATTGCATAAATCAACCAACGGCTTTGCTACATAATTAAAAATGATTATAAGTATTGGGATTATCGCAAATGCGGATAAGTTTGTGGTCAGCTTAAAGCGCACAAAAGATAAAAATTAAATTATTGCTGAAGAGCTATTTAGGTATGGCATTGAAATCGAAGAGACTTAGTTGGCACTTGAATGTGTAAAGCATATTAAATCTGATTAAAGTGAAATTACAACTCAACTTTCTTCATGCTGAGATAATAAAGCAATAAGCTCAAGGAATTTCTCAGAAGCTCTTAGGAATTTCTTAGCTCTAGGAATTTCTTATTAAATTACCACTACCGATATACTATTAATTTTCTTGGATTACAAAAAGACCAAAGACCAGCAAACAATACAGATAGTATGCATATGAAAAAAGGAAAAAGGCATTAAGTTCGGCCAGGCCGAACTTTGGATACCCACCACAACCTTTCATCAAAATCCGGTGTAAACTGCATACCTTATGTCCCATAGCAGTTCTATCGAGATATGTTCCGATTTGGACCAAATACTAATCGGTACAAGTCAGCGTCCTATTGTGTATAACAAAATATTGGTCTTTGTAGCAGCTATATAAAAAAAACCTATCTGAACCATATACAACATGGATGTCGAAGAGCCTAACATAACACACTGAGTTCAATTTCAGTGAAATCGAATTATAAATGGGGATTTTTTGGGGCCAAGACTTTAAATTGACATATCGGTCTGCATTGTAGATATATGCAAATCTTGATCGATCTAGACCAAATTGCAGAAATATGTGGAGGGGCTTAACTGAACTCTCTGTCCCAAACTTCGGCAAAATCGGATAATAAACGTGGCTTTTATGGGCCCAAAACCTAAAACCGAGAGATCGGTTTATATGGCAGCTATATCCAAATCTGGAACGATCAGAGCCAAACTTAAGAAAGATATCAAAGGGCCTAAGGCAACTCACTGTCCCAAATTTCAGCAAAATCGGATAAAACATGTGGCTTTTATGTGCCCAAGACCCAAAATCATCGGATCGGTCTATATGGCAGCGATCTGGAACGATCTGGGCCAAATTAACGAAGGATGTCGAGTGTCTAACACAACTCACTGTCCCAAATTTCATCAAAATCAGATAATAAATGTGGCTTTTATGTGCCTAAGACCCCAAATCGGAGGATCGGTGTATATGGCAGCTATATCCAAATCTGATCCGACCAGGGCCAAATTGAAGAAGGACTTCGAAGGGTCTTACACAACTCACTGTCCCAATTTTCAATAAAATTGGATAATAAATGTGGCTTTTATGGGCCTAAGACCCTAAATCGGAGGATCGGTCTATATGGCAGGAGGAGTATAACACAACTCACTGTCCCAAATTTCAACAAAATCGGATAAAAAATGTGGCTTTTATGGGCCTAAGACCCTATATCGGAGGATCGGTCTATATGGCAGCTATATCCGAATTTGGACCGATCTGGGCCAAAATGACGGAAGATGTCGAAGGGCTCAACGCAACTCACTGTCCTAAATTTCAGCAAAATCGAACAATAAATGCAGCTTTTATGGCCCTAAGACCCTAAATCGGGAGATCGGTCTATATGGCAGCCATACCCAACTCTGGACCGATCTAGGCAAAATAGTCGAAACATGTCGAGGAGTCCAACACAACTCACTGTCCCAAATTTCAACAAAATCGGATAAAAAATGTGGCTTTTATGGACCTAAGACACTAAATCGGAGGATCGGTCTATATGGCAGCTATAACCAAATCTGGGCCGATCAAAGCCAAACTTAAGAACGATGTCTAAGGGTCTAACACAACTCATTGCGCCAAATTTCGGTGACATCGGACAATAAATGCGCCTTTTATGAGCCCAAAACCTTAAATCGAGAGATCGGTCAATATGGCATCTATATCCAAATCTGGACCGATCTTGGCCAAATAAAAGAAGCATGTCGAGGGGCCTAACACAACTCACTGTCCCAAATTTCAGCAAAATCGGATAATAAATGTGGCTTTAATTGGCCTAAGACCCCAGATAGAAGGATCGGTCTATATATCAGCTATATCCAAATCTGAACCGATCTGGGCCAAATAAAAGAAGGATGTCGAGGGGCCTAACACAACTCACTGTCAAAATTTCAGCAAAATCGGATAATAAATGTGGCTTTAATGGGCCTAAGACCCTAAATCGAAGGATCGGTCTATATGGCAGCTATATCCAAATCCGAACCGATCTGGGCCAAATTAAAGACAGATGTTGAAGGGCCTAACACAACTCATTGTCCCAAATTTCAGCAAAATGGGATAAAAAATTTGGCTTTTATGAGCCTAAAACCCTAAATCGGAGGATCGGTCTATATGGGAGCTATATCCAAATCGAGACCGATCTAGGCCAAATTGACGAAGGATGTCGAGGGGTCTAACACAACTCATTGTCCCAAATTTCAGCAAAATGGGATAAAAAATTTGGCTTTTATGAGCCTAAGACCCTAAATCGGAGGATCGGTCTATATGGCAGCTATGTCCAAATCTGAACCGATTTGGGCCAAATTGACGAAGGATGTCGAAGGGTCTAACGCAACTTATTATCCCAAATTTCGGCGACATCGGACAATAAATGCGCCTTTTATGGGCCCAAAAGCTTAGAAAGACCCGAGAAGGACAAATCAACACCTACCACCTCTTTGTTGACTACAAAGCCACCTTCGATACTCCTTTACGTTGAAAGGTATTTCAAGCCATGTCTGAGTTTGGTATCCCTGCAAAATTAATAAGACTCTGCAGGATGATACTTGCTGATACGCATTCCTCAGTAAGAATAGGAAAGAATCTCTCCAAACCATTCCATGCCAAACGAGGTTTCAGACAAGGAGACAGCCTCTCGTGTGATCTCTTTAATATCCTGCAGGAGAAGATTATACGAGATGCAGAAGTGAATAGATATGGCACACTAATCACAAGAGAGCACATGCTACTCGCCTATGCCGACGATATCGATATCATAGGTCGGTCACCGGAAGTAGTAACTGCAGCCTTTGAAAGAATCGAAAGAGAGTGGGTGAAAATGGGTCTGGCAGTAAATGGAGACAAGACAAAATGGATGGTTTCAACTCCCAAAAAGCCTTGTACAACCGATCACTTAAACAACATGGAGAAAGTTGGGAACCACAACTTTGAGGTGGTCAGTAACTTTATCTACCTCGGCACCGCCGTAACCGAAACGAATGACACCAGTTTTGAGATAAAGCGAAGAATAATACTGGCAAACAGATGCTACTTTGGACTAAGCAGGCAGTTTAGAAACAAGGCCACCTCTCGACAGACGAAGATTACGTTATACAAGACACCGATACTACCCGTGCTGTTATATGGTTCTGAAGCATGGGTACTTGTGAAAGCAGATGAGGCAGTGTTTGGAGTATTTGAGAGAAAGATTCTTCGTATAATATATGGACCAGTTTGCGTTTAACGGAGAATATAGGCGACGTATGAACCACGAGCTGTATGAGCTGTTTGACGACGATAGCATAGTTACACGCATCAAAATACAACGGCTGCGTTGGCTAGGTCATGTTGTCAGAATGAATGAAGAAACTCCAGCAAAGAAGTCTTTTGAAGGCAAACACGGTGGTACACGCAAACCGGGAAGACCAAAAGCCCCATGG